>NC_134504.1:4092230-4208336 GCF_040206685.1 Ascaphus truei | reverse complement strand
TATGTATATTTAAATAAAATTCACATCCAGAAGAAACCCAGCAATAAGCTGCCTCTACCTCCTCTATAGACTTTATTTCCCCACTTTGAACCATCTCCATTGATTTTGTTTATTTGATTGTCTTTATTTGCATCGGACTGCTGTTATGACGGGCGTTTATATTTTGGCAGCCCATATTTTTATTGGTATTCCATTATTAGACCGGGCTATTTTAAGACGAGGTCGCCGCACTCGCATGCCCCCGTCTCTCTGTGAGCATCGCACACCTGTTCTTTTGTGTCATTCACAAGTTTTCGTCTGCCTGTCGCACTCCGTGTTTCCTGCAAAACTTTTTGCTGTTATACGTCGATGGAAATCCCTCGGTGATTAGTTTCCCGGAAATGTTTTCATTTGCAAAAATGTGGACCCCTGACAGTTTACCAAAACCATTTGATTCCCGTCACCGGGTTGTGTGTTTTCCGAGGCCCCCACAAGTCTGACAAAATGACTTCAGAACTTACAGTTTAATCAGTGTTAAATTATACAAACTACAGGCTGTTCCTCCGAAAGTTACAGCACTTGTGTTGCATCCCACTCGTGGGCATGTAAATATATTTATATGTATAATTATAGTATCATCCATCTCCCGTGCATCATCCAGCCCGTGTCTCCCCACTGCTGGATGAAGTCTCCCCAGCAATCTCCCAGGTCCTGCGGTTACAGCCTCTCTTCTCCACGTCGCTCCCACACATTCCCTCACCCCATCCTCCCCATCCCGTGTCTCCCCACTGCTGGATGAAGCCTCTCCAATGATCCCCCAGGTCCTGCGGTTACAGCGTCTCTTCTCCACGTCGCTCCCACACATTCCCTCATCCCATCCTCTCCAGCCCGTGTCTCCCCACTGCTGGATGAAGCCTCTCCAATGATCCCCCAGGTCCTGCGGTTACAGCGTCTCTTCTCCACGTCGCTCCCACACATTCCCTCATCCCATCCTCTCCAGCCCGTGTCTCCCCACTGCTGGATGAAGCCTCCCCAGTGATCTCCCAGGTCCTGGGGTTACAGCCTCTCTTCTCCACGTCGCTCCCACACATTCCCTCATCCCATCCTCTCCAGCCCGTGTCTCCCCACTGCTGGATGAAGCCTCTCCAATGATCCCCCAGGTCCTGCGGTTACAGCGTCTCTTCTCCACGTCGCTCCCACACATTCCCTCATCCCATCCTCTCCAGCCCGTGTCTCCCCACTGCTGGATGAAGCCTCCCCAATGATCTCCCAGGTCCTGCGGTTACCTCCGCTCTTCTCCACGTCGCTCCAAGCCATTTCCTGATCTCATCCTCCCATCTTACTTTTGGACGTCATGTTGGCCTTTTAATATCCCTTGGAATCCAGTTGATTACCATCTCTGTCCGACAACGGTAATTTCTTCTTGGGATATGTCCGTCCCGCCTCCATTTTATTTTCTTGCCCCTTATGATGATGTCACAGACTTTTGTTGGGTTTCAAACCCATTCATTTTCTCCCTGTCTCTTCAGATAATACCCAGCATGCATCTCTCCATATTTCTTTGAGTTTTCGGAAGCTTCTGAATTATCTTTTGATTTAGGGTTCAAGTTTCACAATATATATATATATATATATATATATATATATATATATATATACATACACTATGTTGAATGGAGGGGTCATTGCATGGATAGCACCACTACCCCTTGGGTAGAGAGACAACACAAGAAGAAAGCTGTAATCATTTATATCTAAGGACTGAGCCACTGATTGAGCCACCTGTGCTGAAGCTGGGATATTCTGAAAACCTGTCCTATTGGTAGCCCTGTAGTTGGCTGCCCCTGTTCTGTTCTATAGAGTTTGGTTCCAGTCCACTTTTTGCCCTCTGGTTCATTGCCCCGAACTCACAGATATAAACCTTCTGAACTTTGCATGTTAGCAGATCTGCATCGTTGTCAGACGTCAGGACTTGTGCTGTAACTGTCCGTATAATATATACCGCGCGGAGTAAAGAGCGGACAGGAGGCTCGGTAAGTATTTCTTTCATAGAATGGGATTATTGGCTTGGGAAATATCTTCATCTTTAAGGAGAGTCAACATATTCCTTCTAGAGGATAATGCAGAGGAAAGTCCCCCGTGAGACGTTGTTTCCTGGGAACGGCACAAGTTATTACTCACATTACAAAGCTATCTGACCCACACTTTAGGGGTTACACCTATGTAAAGGATTATAGGCAATCCTCTAGCACAACAAGAACTCACATTGGAGAATTGTTTACAAATTTGATTTACTCCTTGAGCACAAAATCACAATTTTTTTGTTTAATCCTTCTAGAAGGGGATCCCATGAAAGTCTATGGGGACGGATCATTTCTTGAAGAGGGGATCCCATGAAAGTCTATGGGGAAGGATCATTTCTTGTAGAGGGGGTCCCAGGAAAGTCTATGGGGACGGATCATTTCTTGTAGAGCGGATCCCATTAAATCTATGGGGATGGATCATTTCTTGCAGAGGGGATCCCAAGAAAGTAGATGACAAATAACTTTGTGTACGGGGTGAGGTGCAATCGAACACTAGGGAGGCAAGTTTTACGGAGAAAATGGAAGAGGGTTTATTGTTTCCTAAAGGTTCTAGGCAAGTGTAAAATCTTAGATCTTCATCTTACCTCTTCCTTCGTTCCTTATTTCCGAAGGGTCCATTACTCATACAGCATGGATTTGTAACCCCTGTTATTATATTTACCAGCAATACTGTATGTGTGTGTGTGTGTGTGTGTGTGTGTGTGTGTGTGTGTGTGTGTGTGTGTGTGTGTGTGTGTGTGTGTGTGTGTGTGTGTGTGTGTGTGTGTGTGTGTGTGTGCCTGGCTTCCCAATGCTTGGGGTAGGAAAGGGAGAACCATGGAGACCAGACATTCCTAATAAATGTCTTAGCTCTGGGAGAGTGGGTGATTTTGTAGTTAGCAGGGAATATAAAGAGACTGGGAGGTCCATGTGGACATTAGTCTATCAGTATGCGTCTATGTGAATCTTGCTTTTAACCTTACACCAACTGTAGGCCATGAATCCCATGAAGAGGGAACTATGCTATGGCAACCCAACTTCTGCTATGCCGTTTTACTTTCTTGCATGAATTGCTTTCACTCATGGTACAGTGGTCTATCACTCATGGTACAGTGGTCTATCACTCATGGTAGAGTGGTCTATCACTCATGGTAGAGTGGTCTATCACTCATGGTAGAGTGATCTATCACTCATGGTAGAGTGGTCTTTCACTCATGGTAGAGTGGTCTATCGCTCATGGTAGAGTGGCCTATCACTCATGGTAGAGTGGTCTATCACTCATGGAACAGTGGTCTATCACTCATGGTAGAGTGGTCTTTCACTCATGGTAGAGTGGTCTATCGCTCATGGTACAGTGGTCTATCACTCATGGTAGAGTGGTCTATCACTCATGGTAGAGTGGTCTATCACTCATGGAACAGTGGTCTATCACTCATGGTAGAGTGGTCTTTCACTCATGGTAGAGTGGTCTATCACTCATGGTACAGTGGTCTATCATTCATGGTAGAGTGGTCTATCACTCATGGTAGAGTGGTCTATCACTCATGGTAGAGTGATCTATCACTCATGGTAGAGTGGTCTTTCACTCATGGTAGAGTGGTCTATCGCTCATGGTAGAGTGGCCTATCACTCATGGTAGAGTGGTCTATCACTCATGGAACAGTGGTCTATCACTCATGGTAGAGTGGTCTTTCACTCATGGTAGAGTGGTCTATCGCTCATGGTACAGTGGTCTATCGCTCATGGTAGAGTGGTCTATCACTCATGGTAGAGTGGTCTACCACTCACGGTACAGTGGTCTATCACTCATGGTACAGTAGTCTATCACTCATGGTACAGCAGGGTGCATGCCTCAGCCGACATTGAGGTTATGTTGAGGTTGACTTGGCTGTTTCACAGAGGGACACTCGTATGGCCGAAGCTGATAAGAATGCCCCTGAGATGGAGCTGAGTATGGGCTCAGCATCCAGAGAAGATCTCGCCACCCAAAATGAGGAGAAGGACGAACCTACAATCCTGGAGAAGTATGCCCAGCCCTGCCTGGCAGAGCTGCTGGGGAGCACGCTCTTCTTCTCCGTGGGATGCCTGTCGGTGCTGATAAACCCACACGGTGCAGGGCCCCTGATGCCGGCTCTTGCACATGGATTCACCCTGGCAGCTCTCATCTCTGTGCTAGGCAATATAAGGTAAAGACTGACACACACTGCACAGTTACAGGCATGGACACAGCACTATGGGCTGGAAACAAAACATTAGTGTTGAAAGAAAGCTAGGTAAGTGCTCAGGAAGATTATCATACTGTAGTAAGTTGCAGCTGCCACATGTGTTGGTTAAAGATGGACATGGTGTGATCCACACATGGACATGCCGAAATATAAGAAAGGACTGAGTATGACTAGTCTTCCATCTTAGAGAACAAAGTCAACAAAATACATTATTAAGGATTTAACTGTTGGTCAGGGGGGCTCAACTCAAGTCCTCAAGACCCCTCAAAACAGGTCAGGTTTTAAGGATATCCCAGCTTCAGCACAAGTGGCTCAATCAGAGGCTCAGTCAAAGACTAGGCCTCTGATTAAGCCACCTGTGCTGAAGCAGGGACTGACTGGGCCACTTGTGCTGAAGAAGGGACTGACAGCCACCTGATAGCAGCAGTTGATGAGGAGCACAGCCAATGAAATCCGACTTCCAACTTGAGGGACGAAGAAGAGGGGAAAAAAGCGAGCAACTCCAAAATAGCAATGAGGTCAGGTTTATTGCAGGCTAAAAAGGCAATAAAGGGACCACACGAGCGCTCCTACGCGTTTCGTGCAACAGCACTTTATCAGGTGGAACCCTTTCTAATTGTGGAGCATCGCATTCTACCTTATCCTGCACTGACAGCCATCTGTGCTGAAGCAGGGACTGATTGTGCCACCTGTACTGCAGCTGGGATATCATTGAAACTTGACCGGTTGGGGGGTGTTGAGGACTGGTGTTGAGCCCCCTGCTGAAGGTCACTTTACACATTCGCCTGCCGGAGGGGCTTGCAACACATTGTACAACAATACATGGAGTTAAGTTGGGTAGAGAGCAATGTGCTTAACCCATTCCCTGCCGGAATAACCCACAACACGACTTTTCAGGACACGGGCTCAAAAAGACCTTCTCAGGCAAGGGTGAGTATTCTTCCCCATGCAATGCTGTGCAGACCGGCACATCCGTATATAACTAATAGTCAAATAAATTCCTCCCCAGTGGTGGACATTTCAACCCGGTCATTAGTCTGGCCGTTGTCATATCTGGCGGTCTCACTCCCGTGCTGCTTGTACCCTACTGGATCTGCCAGCTGTCTGGAGGAATATTGGGGGCTCTTCTGGCCAAGGTAGGTATTTATTTATTAATAACAACATTTATATAGCGCCCTTATCCAGGACAGTGTACATTGTTTTACTGACTAAAGGTGTGGTTACATATAGATTAGATTATAGAGTAATTGTTAAAATGTCATTGTGGTGGGCGGGGGTGGTAACATTATGGTTGGGTTATGGGTTATCTGCAGTGAGAGCTTGCTTGGTTGGTGGGTAGGGGGGGAACACTATGGTTGGGTTATGGGTTAGGTGCAGTGAGAGATTGCTTGGTTGGTGGGTAGGGGGGGAACATTATGGTCGGGTTATGGGTTAGGTGCATTGGGAGCTTGCTTGGTTGGTGGGCAAGGGTTGGGGTCAGGTCTCTGGATTTAGTCTTGTCAGTGGCATGGTTATGGGTCTGACAGTGGGGAAAGCGGCAGCAATTGGATCGGTGAGGTGGGTGACTTTGGAGGGTTTCGGAGAGACTTTAGGAAGTGGTGTGTGTATGGGAGATCATGGGTGTTGGGGAGGGTAGGGTGAGGGAGGGATTGGTATAGGAGGTTTACCGGTGATCATGGAATGTGATGAAGAAGATTGTATGTGGTGGGGAAGCTTCTGCCAGTGGAGGGGGGAGAGAGTAAGGCAAATGAATGGAATCAAGAGGAGGCACAACAAGGAGGCTGAGGGGGTGGGGAGTGAGGGTGGTGGTAGTCAGGGAGCGAAGAGGAAGGGATGAAGCAAGAGATGAGTGCTGCAAGGTAAAGGGTGGGCAAGTATGAGTGACAACCATGGGGAGGGTCCATGGTTAAGGTTTCCAACTGTACAGCGTTTGTGGGTTACCCTCTGTAAAGATTGCTGGCATCTCTGAGATGAGAAGTTGGCGCCATTGGTGGTTCTACAGGAAGAGGCTGCAAATACTGTGTGCTACCATGTGTTGTTTCTGTGTGAGGCGTGTGTCCCGTACGTTCCTATGAGAGGATGTTTCTGGAGAAGGAGGAGATGAGGGTGATCAGTACCAGATTGTTTGTGTTGGAGAAGTTTGTAAGGTACTGCATGAGGCCCCGATGTTTGTCTAGAACGAGGCCGTGTGTAGGATATTGATGTCTGAGGTTTCTATAAATCAGAGGTTGGATTGAGATATGATTCACGTTGTGTGTCACTGGTGTCTATGTGAAAGCGCAGGGTAAAGTGGTATGCATTGTATATAAATGACTATGATATTCTCCCGCAGGAGCTAATGCTTTTACTGTCTATTGATTTACCATATATTACGTCAAAAAAAGGGTACTAAAAAAACTATATCGAAAAGAGTACTCTCATTTTCTCAAAAAGCATCTCAGAGGGATTATGTGAAATGTTCCTGAGGCTTTGCTATTCCTTAAGACACTTTGTGCCCCATCCATGTGAATGGACAAGCCATAGCACTGCTTAGCGAATATACGCCCATCCCCATACCATACCATTATTAAAGGTGCCGTTCCCCAAAAATGTCCAAATTGAGCTCAATGTGGAGCCTGTTTGAAGCATTATCAAACTTATTTCTATTTCGTCCCTAACTATTTTTAATTGTATTTTCTTTTTTTTAAAGACCCAAAGCTTGAAGTTAGGTGTTTACACGGCCAACGCCACTTTTTATTCCCACCTGCTCCACACCGGCAGGAAGCACATTGCCTTGTTCCATGCAGACTACAAACAGTCTTATCAGAGAACCAGTCTCATCGCAAGCTCCTCTGATAAGGCGATTTGAAGTCCACAAAGTGGGAGGGGAGATCATTTACATTTTGAGCGCATGGGGGGGGGGGGGGGGGGGATAAAAACTAGAAAAGGTGAAGACAGACAACCAATTGTACAATCAGGTGAAGAAATCATCCAAAAAATCAATAACTAAGGGAGAATGGCCCCTTTTAAAGTCCCATGTCCAGTTCTGAGAGGTAACTTATGAGCAATGAGATTCCATCGCAGGACCAATCCTTCTCTCTTATTCTTGTGTCTGTTGATTTCAGGGCTTGGCAGACGAGGCATCATTCGCCAATCGGACGGGAGCCGCCTGCATGGTGGACAGTGGGAGCTCAGTGGTGAGAGCGGTCGGAGTGGAAATGAGCCTAACTTGTCTTCTGATCCTCACTGTATTGATGGGAGCCCTGGGGGACCGGAGCAAGACTCCACTAGCCCCTTTCTCTATCGCTTTCACTCTTGTGGCTGGAATATTAGCAGGGTAAGAACCTGACCTTCCCCAAAAGCCACTATGTGTGGGGTCCATTGCTTATGCACCCAACTCCTGCGACCCAACATTCTTGTTGACCTATTGTGACAACTTGTTCTAGAAGCGATGGGTTTGGTTGCCCCTTTCATGGAGAGGAGAGACGAGGCACCATGAAATGGTCAGATGTACGCCTGGAATGTGACAGCGCTGATCTCTTGCAGAGGTTCCATATCAGGGTCCTGTCTGAACCCAGCTCGAGCTTTGGGTCCTGCGGTGGTGTCTTATTACTGGGATAATCACTGGGTGTACTGGGTCGGACCTGCATCTGGTGCTGTCATGATGTCTATTATATACAGGTAGGTAAAAGAGGCAGAGGGCAAAATTCGTGAGCATGTTTAACGATGAAGTGCCGGCTCTGGGCAAACGTTGAGACTTCCGTCTACTCAATAAGTGAAATGTGATCCAGTTCTTCTTACAAACATGTATAAGAAATGAAAGCCCTCTGCAATGTAACAACTTCTACCATTTTTATGGGTATTTACGAGCACACTGACGAATATCATAGGGAGATAACACTACACGTCCTTATTAAGGGGCAGTTCATGTCCTTTCTGGAGCTATCAGGAATCTCAAATCTCCCTCATTCGGGGGAAAATGTTGGACTATTTTGTTTTTTCCTTTGCGATTGAATAATTATAATAATAATTATTTATTTGTATTTTTTTTTTGCAGGTTTCTGCTGGCAGGAAGATCTCACCGATTATTCCTAAAATAGGGAATATAAAAAAGAGAGAGAGAGAGGAGGAGGGAGAGAGGAGGAGGGGGAGAGGGGGAGAGTGAGCGGGGGGAGGAAGGGGGAGGGAGAGAGGTCAGCTCTTTATGACCTTGGACAAGTCACCTTATCTACCTGTGACTCATAGATTGTAAGCTCACCTGGGCAGTGTCTATAAATTCTTACGTGCTGCGTACCGCGCGCTATACTGTAATTGTGACGCGCTTTGAGTCCCATTGGGAGAAAAGCGCTGTATGAAATAAAGTTATTATATAAATATTTTAAAAAATCAGATAGGAAAAAAAAATGTCATTTGTTTTACATAACTGCGTCCGCGCACGTACCTCGCGATACTGAGAGTCCTGCGCGCTTCAATGCCTAGAAATGGCAGGTTATCAGAGCAAAGTGGGCCCGTAGTCTATTTTTGGATTTACAATCAAAATTCCTGGTTTCCCGGCTTAACTTTTCATCTCATTTTGTGCACATTTAATTCGACAACGTGAATTGTTTAGGCAAGCTACTTTGGAAGGGTCCATCCAGGGCTGGCCAACTACCGATCTCAGGGCCCCCAACAGGTCAGGTTTTAAGAATATATCCCTACTTCAGCACAGGATATACTTGGAAACGAGAGGTAACTCTCAATGTATTACTTCCTGGTAAAACATGTTATAAATCAATAAACAGGTGGCTCAATCAGTCTCTGCTCCAGCACAGGTGGCTCAATCAGTCCCTGCTTCAGCACAGGTGCATGTCATTACCCAGAATCCCTAGCTGCAGTATAAGCAGGCTTGGCGACCGGTCTGGGACATGAATGTGCTCCTGTGTTCTTTATCACTGCTAAGCCGTGAGGTTTGTTACTGCCCCGCCCCGGTCTTATCGAACGAGTCCCTCCCCTCGAGTGGAAATGTAGCGGTTAGACCTAACGGTTAGGGCGCTGGGTAAGAGGGCGGTCCGTCGCAGGACCAGCGTCTTAGCAGCTATAACTGTCGCAAATTATTCAGATCAACAGCGCCCTCTGGTGCTGGAGTGACTGAACTACAACAATGTCGAGACAATGCAAAACCGGGCGATTTGTCTTGCGTGTCGACAACTGGAGAATTTCTCCAGAAACAGTCACATCGTTATTGCATCATTTTAACTCTGTGTCACTTTGCGTCAATGTGTCACGGGGCTCCGCTCCACGTCTGCTCTCCTTGCGCCAGGTAGATTTTTGGGGGAGTGGTTATAGAAAGAGCCAAGGGAGGAGAGTGTCACTTTCTATTTGCACCAAACCTCAGTGTCTCAGGTGGTGCTACTCTCTGCTCAGAGGCGTAACTACATTTTTAGCCCCCCCCCCCTGCAACCATTTCCACTGGGACGACCTAGTGACCCCCCCCTTTCTTTCTCTTACCCCCCCGTTCTCACCTCCTCGCTCTCTCACCCCCTCTTTCCTTGTCTCTCACTCTTCCTCCCCTCCCCCTCTCTCTCTCCCCTCTAAATCTCTCCCTTCCCCTCTCGCCTCCTCCTCCCCCTCTCTCTGCCCCTCCCCCTCTCTCTGTCTTCTCCCTCTCCCTTCCCCCTCCTCCCTCTCTTTCCCTCTCCCCCCTCTCCTCTCCACATCTCTCTCTTCCCCTCTCCCTCTCCCCGCCTCTCCCCTCCTCCCTCTTTTCCTCTCTTTCCCCCCTCCGCCTCTCCCCTTCTCTTTCCCCTCTCCCCTTCTCTTTCCCCCTCCCCCTCTCCGCACCTCTCTCACACCCCTAAATATGTCACAGGTGCAAATTAACATTTTTGCTCCATGTCTTGGAGCTAATGGTCTCTTCTCCATACCCGCCTGTGTACCTCAGAACAGAGGGGGGCGAACGTGTGCCCAAGGTCTGCCACATCGTCAGACTAAAACATGACGGTACCATTGTCGTTGAATAGAAGAGGAACAGAATCGTAGGCCCCAATTCCTGCACCGTGTACGATGGAAGCAAACAGACACTTCCCCCGCACAAACCTTCAGCCGCTCGCCTACCAGCGCCCACCAAATGACCGTATGCTCGTGACCCAAATGACCATGTCCACATGTGGCCACTCACTCCACTCCACTCTGCCCTACCGCTTCCTTAGGAAATATTGTGGATTCTTTAAATGGGGTTGTGCAGCAGTGGGAGAATGGGACATATAGAACAATAACGCCCACATAATATTTATAACTGTCAGCTTTTCTTCTCCTGATTGCCGCATCTATTACGTTATAAATGGCCGCCTACCATAAAGTATAGGGGGGTAGAGTTACTGGGAGTCACTGACAGCAGAGAGTATCCGGCTGCCGCTCGCTAAAACGCAACACTCCGGTACATACCGGTCGGGATAGGGTTGGTTTTGTCATACAAATGACAGGTAAGAATAAGCTGTGATACCTTTTACTGGACCAACCTTAGGCCGCGCTTATAGTGCCGGCAGCAGCGACGTGACGTGTGACGTCACCCGTCGCCGCAAGTGAACGTTCTATTGCGCTTTTGCGGCGGCGGCGGCGCGGGCGACCAGGCTACCGATTGGTTCAGGGGCTGTCACATGAGGCGACAGCCCCTGAAAAATCAAATATTTACGGCTACCAAAAATCGCGTCGCCACGTCGCTTTTTCGCCGTCGCGCTTACTGTAAGCGCTTGCACCGGCGACAATGCTTTTGTTTTCGGGCGACGTCGCGTTGCCGCCCCCGGAACTATAAGCGCGGCCTTAGGGATCTTTATAAAGGAAATTATATTGTACAGAACTTTCCCACCGGGACACGGTTACAACTGAAAAAATAAAAACACCGCAACCTGTGAGGTTGCGAAAATGACTCGGCGCACAAAATACATAAAACCCATCAGAATAACAAGATGCCAAGGAAATGCCGAGCGCAGAGCTGCCTAAGGAGTGTGGCAGCGCTCTTATCCTCAGGCAGCTCTGTGCTGTGCTACCAGGGATATGCATGACCACGTCTGACGTCACCACGTGGGCGTCGACGTCGTGGAGCCGAGCAGGGAGGGGTGAGTACCAGGGGGGGCATGTATTGGTGTGTATATATATCTGCTGTTCACTTGTGTTTGGCAGCCGACACCTTGAGAAAGGCAGTATTACTGCCGAAACGTTGGATTCCTTGGCACAATAAACCCCCCTTTTGTTTTGATGATTAAGACCGTGCGCCTGATTCTTCTTCTTCACTGGATCTATTTGGGACATCAGGAGCTCCCCAGAACCAGCGCACCGGCGGTTAAGTACCCCACTTTCACCCCTTTTGTTTGAGTGCGGTCACTACCTTCATTCCAGGGTTACTCTACACCTGGAAACCCTACTGATGTAGGGATGGGTGGGCACTGGAAACCTTACTGATGTAGGGATGGATGGGCACTGGAAACCCTAGTGATGTAGGGATGGGGGGACACTGGAAACCCTACTGATGTAGGGATGGGGGGGGGCACTGGAAACCCTACTGATGTAGGGATGGGTGGTCACTGGAAACCCTACTGATGTAGGGATGGGTTGACACTGGAAACCCTACTGATGTAGGGATGGGGGGACACTGGAAACCCTACTGATGTAGGGATGGGGGGGCACTGGAAACCCTACTGATGTAGGGATGGGTGGGCACTGGAAACCCTACTGATGTAGGGATGGGGGGACACTGGAAACCCTACTGATGTAGGGATGGGGGGACACTGGAAACCCTACTGATGTAGGGATGGGGGGACACTGGAAACCCTACTGATGTAGGGATGGGGGGGGGGGCACTGGAAACCCTACTGATGTAGGGATGGGTGGGGCAGCTCCTCGCTGTGTGGTTGGGCCATTGATCAGATTACCGAGTGAACTAGAGGAGGGTTCACCAGTGGGAGGAGGGTTCACCAGTGGGAGGAGGCACTCCAACGTTACTGTGAAGTACCCAGAGAGAAGAGGAGTCCCTCAGCACACACACAGAGGATCATGCTTTCTGCTGTCCTAGCAGGGGTGCTGGCAATTTTGGCCTTCTTGCTCTTTGTGTCCTCCTGGAAGAAGAAGTACAACTTGCCCCCAGGACCGACCCCCTGGCCTCTCATAGGGAATATACACCAGTTGGATAAACTGGCCCCATATGAGACTCTAACACAGGTATGTATGGGAAACCTGCGATACATACGTCATGCATTCATGTTAGCGAGAAGACAGTCGGCTTGTGGGTAAGCCCTCCGCTGTATTTGGCCACCAAGGGGGCATTCACCGCAGCCGCTGGACACAGCCACCGGACACAGCCACCGGACACAGCCACCGGACACAGCCACCGGACACAGCCACCGGGCCGATTCCCCAATAAGCTAAGTTAACTTAAGGGGTTTTAGCGGTTAGGGTAGGAGGCTAAGGATAGGGGTTTTAGGGTACGAGGTTAGGTTTTGGGGTAGGGAATTAAGGTAAGGGGTTTCGGTAAGGGGTAAGGGTTTCGGGTAAGGAGTAAGGGCTTAGGGTAAGGGAATTAGGGTAAAGGCTTAGGGTATGGGGTTACATTTTCTAGGGTAAAGGATTAGGGTTATGGGTCTTAGGGTAAAAGGTTTAGGGTAAAGGGGTAAGGGGTAAGGGGTTAAGGTTTTTAGAGTAAGGGGTTAGGGTAAGGGATAAGGGGTTAGGGTAAGGGATAAGGGGTTAGGGTAAGGGGTTAAGGTGTTTAGGGTAAGGGGTTAGGGTAAGGGATAAGGGGTTAGGGTAAGGGATAAGGGGTTTACGGTAAGGGGTTAAGGTTTTTAGGGTAGGATATAGCGTTTGTATTAAGGGTTAAGACTATGGGATTTTAGGGTAGGGGGAAAGGTCAGGAGCTTAACATGGCGGCGAAGTGGCCGTTGGAGAGATGTCCTTGCGGCGAGGTGAGTGACAGCTAAACGCCGGCGGTGACGTGGTCGCGGCAAAACGGTCACAACCAGATGTCCGAGTTTAATGTATGTGTATGTATGTGTTTCTTTATACAGCGCCACCAATATACGCAGCTCTGTACAGAGTTAGTAAGACAGCGCCACCAATATACGCAGCTCTGTGCAGAGTTAGTAATACAGCGCCACCAATATACGCAGCTCTGTACAGAGTTAGTAATACAGCGCCACCAATATACGCAGCTCTGTGCAGAGTTAGTAATACAGCGCCACCAATATACGCAGCTCTGTACAGAGTTAGTAATACAGCGCCACCAATATACGCAGCTCTGTGCAGAGTTAGTAATACAGCGCCACCAATATACGCAGCTCTGTACAGAGTTAGTAATACAGCGCCACCAATATACGCAGCTCTGTACAGAGTTAGTAATACAGCGCCACCAATATACGCAGCTCTGTGCAGAGTTAGTAATACAGCGCCACCAATATACGCAGCTCTGTACAGAGTTAGTAATACAGCGCCACCAATATACGCAGCTCTGTACAGAGTTAGTAATACAGCGCCACCAATATACGCAGCTCTGTACAGAGTTAGTAATACAGCGCCACCAATATACGCAGCTCTGTGCAGAGTTAGTAATACAGCGCCACCAATATACGCAGCTCTGTGCAGAGTTAGTAAGACAGCGCCACCAATATACGCAGCTCTGTGCAGAGTTAGTAAGACAGCGCCACCAATATACGCAGCTCTGTACAGAGTTAGTAATACAGCGCCACCAATATACGCAGCTCTGTGCAGATTTAGCAATACAGCGCCACCAATATACGCAGCTCTGTGCAGAGTTAGTAATACAGCGCCACCAATATACGCAGCTCTGTGCAGAGTTAGTAATACAGCGCCACCAATATACGCAGCTCTATGCAGAGTTAGTAATACAGCGCCACCAATATACGCAGCTCTGTACAGAGTTAGTAATACAGCGCCACCAATATACGCAACTCTGTGCAGAGTTAGTAATACAGCGCCACCAATATACGCAGCTCTGTGCAGAGTTAGTAAGGCAGCGCCACCAATATACGCAGCTCTGTGCAGAGTTAGTAATACAGCGCCACCAATATACGCAGCTCTGTGCAGAGTTAGTAATACAGCGCCACCAATATACGCAGCTCTGTGCAGAGTTAGCAATACAGCGCCACCAATATACACAGCTCTGTGCAGAGTTAGTAATACAGCGCCACCAATATACGCAGCTCTGTGCAGAGTTAGCAATACAGCGCCACCAATATACACAGCTCTGTGCAGAGTTAGTAATACAGCGCCACCAATATACGCAGCTCTGTACAGAGTTAGTAATACAGCGCCACCAATATACACAGCTCTGTGCAGAGTTAGTAATACAGCGCCACCAATATACGCAGCTCTGTGCAGAGTTAGTAATACAGCGCCACCAATATACGCAGCTCTGTACAGAGTTAGTAATACAGCGCCACCAATATACGCAGCTCTGTACAGAGTTAGTAATACAGCGCCACCAATATACGCAGCTCTGTGCAGAGTTAGTAATACAGCGCCACCAATATACGCAACTCTGTGCAGAGTTAGTAATACAGCGCCACCAATATACGCAGCTCTGTGCAGAGTTAGTAAGGCAGCGCCACCAATATACGCAGCTCTGTACAGAGTTAGCAATACAGCGCCACCAATATACGCAGCTCTGTGCAGAGTTAGTAATACAGCGCCACCAATATACCCAGCTCTGTGCAGAGTTAGTAATACAGCGCCACCAATATACGCAGCTCTGTGCAGAGTTAGTAATACAGCGCCACCAATATACGCAGCTCTGTGCAGAGTTAGTAATACAGCGCCACCAATATACGCAGCTCTGTGCAGAGTTAGCAATACAGCGCCACCAATATACGCAGCTCTGTACAGAGTTAGTAATACAGCGCCACCAATATACGCAGCTCTGTGCAGAGTTAGTAATACAGCGCCACCAATATACGCAGCTCTGTGCAGAGTTAGCAATACAGCGCCACCAATATACGCAGCTCTGTACAGAGTTAGTAATACAGCGCCACCAATATACGCAGCTCTGTGCAGAGTTAGCAATACAGCGCCACCAATATACGCAGCTCTGTACAGAGTTAGTAAGACAGCGCCACCAATATACACAGCTCTGTACAGAGTTAGTAATACAGCGCCACCAATATACGCAGCTCTGTGCAGAGATAGTAATACAGCGCCACCAATATACACAGCTCTGTACAGAGTTAGTAATACAGCGCCACCAATATACGCAGCTCTGTACAGAGTTAGCAATACAGCGCCACCAATATACGCAGCTCTGTACAGAGTTAGTAATACAGCGCCACCAATATACGCAGCTCTGTGCAGAGTTAGTAATACAGCGCCACCAATATACACAGCTCTGTGCAGAGTTAGTAATACAGCGCCACCAATATACGCAGCTCTGTGCAGAGTTAGTAATACAGCGCCACCAATATACGCAGCTCTGTGCAGAGTTAGTAATACAGCGCCACCAATATACGCAGCTTTGTACAGAGTTAGTAATACAGCGCCACCAATATACGCAGCTCTGTGCAGAGTTAGTAATACAGCGCCACCAATATACGCAGCTCTGTGCAGAGTTAGTAATACAGCGCCACCAATATACGCAGCTCTGTATAGAGTTAGCAATACAGCGCCACCAATATACGCAGCTCTGTGCAGAGTTAGTAATACAGCGCCACCAATATACGCAGCTCTGTGCAGAGTTAGTAATACAGCGCCACCAATATACGCAGCTCTGTACAGAGTTCGCAATACAGCGCCACCTATATACGCAGCTCTGTGCAGAGTTAGTAATACAGCGCCACCAATATACGCAGCTCTGTGCAGAGTTAGTAATACAGCGCCACCAATATACGCAGCTCTGTGCAGAGTTAGCAATACAGCGCCACCAATATACGCAGCTCTGTGCAGAGTTAGCAATACAGCGCCACCAATATACGCAGCTCTGTGCAGAGTTAGTAATACAGCGCCACCAATATACGCAGCTCTGTATAGAGTTAGCAATACAGCGCCACCAATATACGCAGCTCTGTACAGAGTTAGTAATACAGCGCCACCAATATACGTAGCTCTGTGCAGAGTTAGTAATACAGCGCCACCAATATACGCAGCTCTGTACAGAGTTAGTAATACAGCGCCACCAATATACGCAGCTCTGTGCAGAGTTAGTAATACAGCGCCACCAATATACGCAGCTCTGTGCAGAGTTAGTAATACAGCGCCACCAATATACGCAGCTCTGTACAGAGTTAGTAATACAGCGCCACCAATATACGCAGCTCTGTACAGAGTTAGTAATACAGCGCCACCAATATACGCAGCTCTGTGCAGAGTTAGTAATACAGCGCCACCAATATACGCAGCTCTGTGCAGAGTTAGTAATACAGCGCCACCAATATACGCAGCTCTGTGCAGAGTTAGTAATACAGCGCCACCAATATACGCAGCTCTGTGCAGAGTTAGTAATACAGCGCCACCAATATACGCAGCTCTGTGCAGAGTTAGCAATACAGCGCCACCAATATACGCAGCTCTGTGCAGAGTTAGTAATACAGCGCCACCAATATACGCAGCTCTGTACAGAGTTAGTAATACAGCGCCACCAATATACGCAGCTCTGTGCAGAGTTAGCAATAAAGCGCCACCAATATACACAGCTCTGTGCAGAGTTAGTAATACAGCGCCACCAATATACGCAGCTCTGTGCAGAGTTAGCAATACAGCGCCACCAATATACGCAGCTCTGTACAGAGTTAGTAATACAGCGCCACCAATATACGCAGCTCTGTGCAGAGTTAGCAATAAAGCGCCACCAATATACACAGCTCTGTGCAGAGTTAGTAATACAGCGCCACCAATATACGCAGCTCTGCGCAGAGTTAGTAATACAGCGCCACCAATATACGCAGCTCTGTGCAGAGTTAGCAATACAGCGCCACCAATATACGCAGCTCTGTGCAGAGTTAGTAATACAGCGCCACCAATATACGCAGCTCTGTACAGAGTTAGTAATACAGCGCCACCAATATACGCAGCTCTGTGCAGAGTTAGCAATACAGCGCCACCAATATACGCAGCTCTGTGCAGAGTTAGTAATACAGCGCCACCAATATACGCAGCTCTGTGCAGAGTTAGTAATACAGCGCCACCAATATACGCAGCTCTGTGCAGAGTTAGCAATACAGCGCCACCAATATACGCAGCTCTGTGCAGAGTTAGCAATACAGCGCCACCAATATACGCAGCTTTGTACAGAGTTAGTAATACAGCGCCACCAATATACGCAGCTCTGTGCAGAGTTAGCAATACAGCGCCACCAATATACACAGCTCTGTGCAGAGTTAGTAATACAGCGCCACCAATATACGCAGCTCTGTACAGAGTTAGCAATACAGCGCCACCAATATACGCAGCTCTGTACAGAGTTAGTAATACAGCGCCACCAATATACGCAGCTCTGTGCAGAGTTAGTAAGACAGCGCCACCAATATACGCAGCTCTGTACAGAGTTAGTAATACAGCGCCACCAATATACGCAGCTCTGTGCAGAGTTAGTAATACAGCGCCACCAATATACGCAGCTCTGTGCAGAGTTAGCAATACAGCGCCACCAATATACGCAGCTCTGTGCAGAGTTAGCAATACAGCGCCACCAATATACGCAGCTCTATGCAGAGTTAGTAATACAGCGCCACCAATATACGCAGCTCTGTGCAGAGTTAGTAATACAGCGCCACCAATATACACAGCTCTGTGCAGAGTTAGTAATACAGCGCCACCAATATACACAGCTCTGTGCAGAGTTAGTAATACAGCGCCACCAATATACGCAGCTCTGTGCAGAGTTAGTAATACAGCGCCACCAATATACGCAGCTCTGTGCAGAGTTAGTAATACAGCGCCACCAATATACGCAGCTCTGTGCAGAGTTAGCAATACAGCGCCACCAATATACGCAGCTCTGTACAGAGTTAGTAATACAGCGCCACCAATATACGCAGCTCTGTGCAGAGTTAGCAATACAGCGCCACCAATATACACAGCTCTGTGCAGAGTTAGCAATACAGCGCCACCAATATACGCAGCTCTGTACAGAGTTAGTAATACAGCGCCACCAATATACGCAGCTCTGTACAGAGTTAGTAATACAGCGCCACCAATATACGCAGCTCTGTACAGAGTTAGTAATACAGCGCCACCAATATACGCAGCTCTGTGCAGAGTTAGCAATACAGCGCCACCAATATACACAGCTCTGTGCAGAGTTAGTAATACAGCGCCACCAATATACGCAGCTCTGTGCAGAGTTAGCAATACAGCGCCACCAATATACGAAGCTCTGTGCAGAGATAGCAATACAGCGCCACCAATATACGCAGCTCTGTACAGAGTTAGCAATACAGCGCCACCAATATACGCAGCTCTGTACAGAGTTAGCAATACAGCGCCACCAATATACGCAGCTCTGTACAGAGTTAGCAATACAGCGCCACCAATATACGCAGCTCTGTACAGAGTTAGTAATACAGCGCCACCAATATACGCAGCTCTGTGCAGAGTTAGTAATACAGCGCCACCAATATACGCAGCTCTGTGCAGAGTTAGTAATACAGCGCCACCAATATACGCAGCTCTGTGCAGAGTTAGTAATACAGCGCCACCAATATACGCAGCTCTGTACAGAGTTAGTAATACAGCGCCACCAATATACGCAGCTCTGTACAGAGTTAGTAATACAGCGCCACCAATATACGCAGCTCTGTGCAGAGTTAGCAATACAGCGCCACCAATATACACAGCTCTGTGCAGAGTTAGTAATACAGCGCCACCAATATACGCAGCTCTGTGCAGAGTTAGTAATACAGCGCCACCAATATACACAGCTCTGTACAGAGTTAGCAATACAGCGCCACCAATATACGCAGCTCTGTACAGAGTTAGCAATACAGCGCCACCAATATACGCAGCTCTGTGCAGAGTTAGTAATACAGCGCCACCAATATACGCAGCTCTGTGCAGAGTTAGTAATACAGCGCCACCAATATACACAGCTCTGTACAGAGTTAGTAATACAGCGCCACCAATATACGCAGCTCTGTACAGAGTTAGCAATACAGCGCCACCAATATACGCAGCTCTGTACAGAGTTAGTAATACAGCGCCACCAATATACGCAGCTCTGTACAGAGTTAGCAATACAGCGCCACCAATATACGCAGCTCTGTACAGAGTTAGTAAGACAGCGCCACCAATATACGCAGCTCTGTGCAGAGTTAGTAAGACAGCGCCACCAATATACACAGCTCTGTACAGAGTTAGTAATACAGCGCCACCAAAATACGCAGCTTTGTACAGAGTTAGTAAGACAGCGCCACCAATATACACAGCTCTGTACAGAGTTAGTAATACAGCGCCACCAATATACGCAGCTCTGTACAGAGTTAGCAATACAGCGCCACCAATATACACAGTTCTGTACAGAGTTAGTAATACAGCGCCACCAATATACGCAGCTCTGTACAGAGTTAGCAATACAGCGCCATCAATATACACAGCTCTGTACAGAGTTAGTAAGACAGCGCCACCAATATACGCAGCTCTGTGCAGAGTTAGCAATACAGCGCCACCAATATACGCAGCTCTGTACAGAGTTAGTAAGACAGCGCCACCAATATACGCAGCTCTGTACAGAGTTAGCAATACAGCGCCACCAATATACGCAGCTCTGTACAGAGTTAACAATACAGCGCCACCAATATACGCAGCTCTGTACAGAGTTAGTAAGACAGCGCCACCAATATACGCAGCTCTGTACAGAGTTAGCAATACAGCGCCACCAATATACGCAGCTCTGTACAGAGTTAGTAATACAGCGCCACCAATATACGCAGCTCTGTGCAGAGTTAGCAATACAGCGCCACCAATATACGCAGCTCTGTACAGAGTTAGTAATACAGCGCCACCAATATACGCAGCTCTGTGCAGAGATAGTAATACAGCGCCACCAATATACACAGCTCTGTACAGAGTTAGTAATACAGCGCCACCAATATACGCAGCTCTGTGCAGAGTTAGTAATACAGCGCCACCAATATACGCAGCTCTGTGCAGAGTTAGCAATACAGCGCCACCAATATACGCAGCTCTGTGCAGAGTTAGCAATACAGCGCCACCAATATACACAGCTCTGTACAGAGTTAGTAATACAGCGCCACCAATATACGCAGCTCTGTGCAGAGTTAGTAATACAGCGCCACCAATATACGCAGCTCTGTGCAGAGTTAGTAATACAGCGCCACCAATATACGCAGCTCTGTGCAGAGTTAGCAATACAGCGCCACCAATATACGCAGCTCTGTACAGAGTTAGTAATACAGCGCCACCAATATACGCAGCTCTGTGCAGAGTTAGTAATACAGCGCCACCAATATACGCAGCTCTGTGCAGAGTTAGTAATACAGCGCCACCAATATACGCAGCTCTGTGCAGAGTTAGTAATACAGCGCCACCAATATACGCAGCTCTGTGCAGAGTTAGTAATACAGCGCCACCAATATACGCAGCTCTGTATAGAGTTAGCAATACAGCGCCACCAATATACGCAGCTCTGTGCAGAGTTAGTAATACAGCGCCACCAATATACGCAGCTCTGTACAGAGTTAGTAAGACAGCGCC
Source organism: Ascaphus truei (assembly GCF_040206685.1). Taxonomy (NCBI): domain Eukaryota; kingdom Metazoa; phylum Chordata; class Amphibia; order Anura; family Ascaphidae; genus Ascaphus; species Ascaphus truei. The sequence goes on along the minus strand of NC_134504.1, from coordinate 4,187,404 downwards.
ACCAATATACGCAGCTCTGTGCAGAGTTAGTAATACAGCGCCACCAATATACGCAGCTCTGTGCAGTTAGTAATACAGCGCCACCAATATACGCAGCTCTGTACAGAGTTCGCAATACAGCGCCACCAATATACGCAGCTCTGTGCAGAGTTAGCAATACAGCGCCACCAATATACGCAGCTCTGTGCAGAGTTAGTAATACAGCGCCACCAATATACGCAGCTCTGTGCAGAGTTAGTAATACAGCGCCACCAATATACGCAGCTCTGTGCAGAGTTAGCAATACAGCGCCACCAATATACGCAGCTCTGTATAGAGTTAGCAATACAGCGCCACCAATATACGCAGCTCTGTACAGAGTTAGTAATACAGCGCCACCAATATACGCAGCTCTGTGCAGAGTTAGTAATACAGCGCCACCAATATACGTAGCTCTGTGCAGAGTTAGTAATACAGCGCCACCAATATACGCAGCTCTGTGCAGAGTTAGTAATACAGCGCCACCAATATACGCAGCTCTGTACAGAGTTAGCAATACAGCGCCACCAATATACGCAGCTCTGTGCAGAGTTAGTAATACAGCGCCACCAATATACGCAGCTCTGTACAGAGTCAGTAATACAGCGCCACCAATATACGCAGCTCTGTGCAGAGTTAGCAATACAGCGCCACCAATATACGCAGCTCTGTGCAGAGTTAGTAATACAGCGCCACCAATATACGCAGCTCTGTGCAGAGTTAGTAATACAGCGCCACCAATATACGCAGCTCTGTGCAGAGTTAGTAATACAGCGCCACCAATATACGCAGCTCTGTGCAGAGTTAGTAATACAGCGCCACCAATATACGCAGCTCTGTGCAGAGTTAGTAATACAGCGCCACCAATATACGCAGCTCTGTGCAGAGTTAGCAATACAGCGCCACCAATATACGCAGCTCTGTGCAGAGTTAGTAATACAGCGCCACCAATATACGCAGCTCTGTGCAGAGTTAGTAATACAGCGCCACCAATATACGCAGCTCTGTGCAGAGTTAGTAATACAGCGCCACCAATATACGCAGCTCTGTACAGAGTTAGTAATACAGCGCCACCAATATACGCAGCTCTGTACAGAGTTAGTAATACAGCGCCACCAATATACGCAGCTCTGTGCAGAGTTAGTAATACAGCGCCACCAATATACGCAGCTCTATGCAGAGTTAGTAATACAGCGCCACCAATATACGCAGCTCTATGCAGAGTTAGTAATACAGCGCCACCAATATACGCAGCTCTGTGCAGAGTTAGTAATACAGCGCCACCAATATACGCAGCTCTGTACAGAGTTAGTAAGGCAGCGCCACCAATATACGCAGCTCTGTGCAGAGTTAGCAATACAGCGCCACCAATATACGCAGCTCTGTGCAGAGTTAGTAATACAGCGCCACCAATATACGCAGCTCTGTGCAGAGTTAGCAATACAGCGCCACCAATATACGCAGCTCTGTGCAGAGTTAGCAATACAGCGCCACCAATATACGCAGCTCTGTGCAGAGTTAGTAAGACAGCGCCACCAATATACACAGCTCTGTGCAGAGTTAGTAATACAGCGCCACCAATATACGCAGCTCTGTGCAGAGTTAGTGATACAGCGCCACCAATATACGCAGCTCTGTGCAGAGTTAGTAATACAGCGCCACCAATATACGCAGCTCTGTGCAGAGTTAGTAATACAGCGCCACCAATATACGCAGCTCTGTGCAGAGTTAGCAATACAGCGCCACCAATATACGCAGCTCTGTGCAGAGTTAGTAATACAGAGCAGGGATATAATATACAAAAGCCCTTATTCTGTAAAGGGCAAGCAGCGCCGATCCACGTCGCGCAGAACACCCTGATGACATCAACGGGGCGTTCCGTGCGGTAACGGTGAGTCGTCGGCATCGCAGCTTACAGAACAAGGGCCAAAGTGCCACAAGGCTGCATTAAACCGGAAGTTTAACATAAGGAATTAGGGAGTCCCTGCCCCGCAGAGCTTACAATCTAAATGGAACAATGGGAGACTTACAGAATACTATAGGAGCAAGTGCAGTATAGAACATATTGGTGGTGAAAGTAAGTGCATGGTGAGTGAGGAGTGGCGAAGAGGTGAGATTTCAGGCAGGAAGATGGGGAGGAATGTGGATTGGCGAGTGATGGGGGTAGGGAGACAAAAAGGAGGAAGACAAACAGAGCAGAGGAGACAGCCTTCGGCAGAGGAGACAGCCTTCGGCAGAGGAGACAGCCTTCGGCAGAGGAGACAGCCTTCGGCAGAGGAGACAGCCTTCGGCAGAGCATAAGGGACGGGAAGTGGTATAGCCGGGAGATAAGAGCTGAGATGTGAGTGTGTATAAGAGCATGATGTAGGCAAGCGGGCAGTGGTCACCCAGGACTAATAAAACGCTTTGTTGAACAGATGAGTATTTAGATGGGTTTGGAAGTTGGGGAGAGATGGTGGTTGCCGGACATTGAGGCGGCGTCCCAGTGGTCGGGGGCAGAATGTGAGAAGGGTGGTGCCTGTTACACTGTTTTTGGGACACTTAGCGCCAGACATACTGTGTCCGGTCACAATGGCCGCAGGGTTCATGCACTGTTATTAAGGAGGTAAGTGTGCCATCCATACGCAGAGTTTATATACAATAATACTATGTATTGTAAGGGTCAATAAATAAAGCAGTGCCACCGCGAGATTAGACAAAAGGGAGCAGCTAGAGGAAATTAACCCCCCCCCCCCAAATCTTTGCTCCCCACGTTTACAAACTAACATTACAAGATTATTTAAAAATACTTGTAGGTGTCAGATTTTGGTAAGAAAGAAATCACGCAGCCAGATTTGACCCCTTTTACATGTCAATGGCATTAGTCCACTTCGGCCTTAGGAGAGCTGATCGGCCCTTTAAACGCAATGAAATCTGTTCCTTATACAGGAATTTCCGCCCCAGGCAGACGGGTGTTTCCTTATTGTAATATAAGCGGCCGTTTTTCCTTATCTCTGTTTACCCGCCTGGTAAATGATTATCACTAATTTCCCTTCCAACCTTCCAGCTGGGGGAGAAGTACGGAGCGGTCTACACCATCTATTTTGGACTGAACCCAGTGGTGGTGCTGTGTGGGTACGACACCTTGAAGGACGCCCTGATTGGCCAGGCTGAAGACTTCAGCGGGAGGGCTATTCTTCCCGTCTTCGAACGGATAGCAAAACGGAAAGGTGACATTTATTCTAACCGTACATTATATTTGTAGCTCGGATATGCCTAAAAGTTACTTCATACGCTCAGTGTAGTAAGTACGGTTTTAATAGATGACTCACCCACTCCAATTTTTAACCACTTCATTGCCAGTGGGTTAAGATATGTCGACAAGGGCAGTGGAACCACTCTGTTGTTTTTTTTTGTCAGATTTATAATAGCGCTGAGAATGACATGTGCATCGCAACATGGCAGAGCACATTGCTCTGTAATGCGTTACTGGCATCCCTGGCAGGGAAGGGGTTAAGATTATCATTGCCCCCTTCTCTCCTCTAGCCCTTTAAAGCCTCCGCATAGAGCAAAGCACCAGAAACGTACTAGCAGGATTCCCCCCCAGTGGTGGCTGTGGGATTCAGTAGCATTTGGGAAATCTAAGGCAATTAAAATGAAAGATATTTGGTGGTATATTGTGTATAGACAGGTATATAGTATTAATACTATCATTACTAAAGTGGGGTGGTTTCTTTGACATATTTCAGGGTTGGTCTTCTCCAATGGAACCCACTGGCAGCAGCAGAGAAGATTCTCTCTGGCGACCCTACGTAATTTTGGGATGGGGAAGAGGAGCATTGAGGAGCGCGTGACAGAGGAAGCCAGGTTTCTGGTGGAATTCTTCCAAAAAAAGCAAGGTGGCAAACTACTTCTGTCTCAACGCTGAATGACACGTTTCAACGGTTAAACTTCCTGCAGACAAATGGTGGCCTAACTGCTACTCTCAGATAGATGTAGGGAAAACAATTTGTGATGTCATAAAGCAAAGCAGAAGGGGGGTGATTGAAAAGTGACTATTATCTGACAGTCACATACATACATGATGCATCCACTGTACACTGGCGACACACTTTATTCGAGCTCGGCTAGTCCCACGAATTCGGGTATACCCGGGTGTATTGAGGTTTGTGACTGTTTTCTGCCCGAGTGCATTGAGGTATTTTCTAGGCAGGGATTGAAGCATTTTATTCCCACTGGCTGCAATACTGCACAGTATATATATATATACTGCATTACAATTCATTAATTTATGCCATCTGGTAGACACACGAAGCATTGCAGCCTATTAAATCCTAATCATTACAATTTAACAGATCAGCCGCCCGTCAGCCAGGCATGAACCCAGGCTGGGAAGGCAAACACAACGGGGCTTGTCAGAGGTGAGGAGTGGCACATTCCAGGTATCTGCCAGGTACAAACTGGGCATTTGCTCGAATAAAGTGTGTCGGTGCAGTATAAACAATGCATCTTCATGACTTTAGATCACTATTGACTGAGGGTACTCTATAATCCATATATGCAACAGGACTTCTCTCTGGTTCATATAGTTTCAGGTTTCTCTAATGGTTGAAATGTTGAACCATGAACTAATTAAAGCCGTTGACGATCTAGTTACGTTGATGACATATTTACTGTATGTATAGGTCATGTTTATACGCAAACACAGGTGTGCAGTTGGATGAGATATAGCAGTAGTGGCATATTGTAACATTTTCCCAATTGCTTATTAATTTCCCCTTTTCCTAGGAAAACCTTTTAATCCAGCCTCCCGAATAACAGCAGCAGTCTCCAATGTCATATGTTCCATTGTGTTTGGGGAACGCTTTGATACAGAAGATGAAATATTCCAGACCCTGCTCAGGATGGTTAATGAGAACATCACCTTCTTGGGGAAACGTGGATTCCAAGTGTGTGATCATTCTCTCTCTCTCTCTCTCTCTCTCTCTCTCTCTCTCTCTCTCTCTCTCTCTCTCTCTCTCTCTCTCTCTCTCTCCCCCCCCCCAACTAAACTCTTTGTACAAAAAACATCCAGCTAAAGTCTCTCTCTATACAAGACAACCACCCAAACACTCTCTCTATGCAAGACACCAAGCTAAACTCTCTCTCTATACCATACACCCAGCTAAACACTCTCTCTATACAAGACACCCAGCTAAACACTCTCTCTATACAAGACACCCAGCTAAACACTCTCTCTATACAAGACACCCAGCTAAACACTCTCTCTATACACGGCACCTAGCTAAACTATATTTGTATACACAGCCATTAGGCTAGCATTACCTTGAACTTATCATATGCTGACCCATCACAACTCTAGACCTCATGCATAGCTTGGAATACCTTATATATCCTCAATGGTTTACTGCTGACTCACTCAGGGTGGGATGGGCTTAAAGCCAGTTTGGGAAAGCGTGGAAATGTCACAAGTCCAGTATCAGGACACTTCTATAATGATATCAATATACTGTAACACATGACAACCTTAATAGGAAAACATAGGCCCATAACTACTAAGCAAAAGGTCCGGAAGGTGTGTTATAGGATGGCCCATAATGTTGTAATTACAGGATCAAAGCAGTTTATGAGTAACTTATTACCCTATACATGTTCACCCTCTTCTGTCTTTAAATACCGATCTACGGTGACCCATGGCATATATAACACAATCAAATCTAATCCTCTTGCTTTTCTCTTTATCTCTTGAGCTGACCCTGTTTCACAGGTAACGTTACCCATATTCCTATTTGAATGTATTATCTGTAACCTGTTTATATTAAGCTATATACATATATATATATACGCAGTAAAAGCGCATCGGATCAGGGTTCGCTCTGTGTATGCGCTATACAGGACATTGAGATAGTTGATTGGCAGGGGATATCTACTATATACAGAATACAATAGCACCATCAGTTCTGACCTAAGAGTGATGCACACATACTATTATTTGAAGGAACAGCTCCTCCTCTTACTTGTTGCCCTCTCCCCCTCGCCACTCCTCCTCTTCTTTTTTTTACATAGATAAGTAGCGGACAGTCCCTTGAGCTGAAACTCACTCTTTTCAGCTCCGGGACTCCCTGGTTCCCGAGATATTTACTCCACGGAAGGTAGCGCCGATATTATCCCCTGCCGGGGAAATAAAATGGAGGTTTCAATCTCACGCGGGCCAATAGGAAGCCGCAAACATCATCCGCTCATGTGCCCAAGTGACGCGGGGGATTGAAACCACCAAGAAGAACCAGCGGCCGGTTTCCTGGTAAATATCTCAGCAACCAAAGGGTCCCCGCAGCTGGAATTAACAAGGCTGAGTTCCGGGGACCCCCAGATTCCGAGCCATTTAAAAAAAGGAAGGGGGGCGGAGGGGAGGCTGGTCCTTTAAAGATCAGTGTTATCTCTGTAGATGTACAACACGTACCCAAGCATCCTGAAGCGGCTTCCTGGAGAACACAACAAGATATTCCAGAACGCCGCCACGCTGCAGACGTTCCTGCGAGGCCTGATAGACAATCATATCACCACCCGCGACCCCAACTGTCCCCGGGATTTCGTGGACACCTTCCTAAATAAGATAGAAGAGGTAGGTGGCCTAAACCTGTCATTTGTTTACAGCCCTATTCTCTACGGGGCTTTAACGTGCGTCTTCTGTTGGTCGCGTCAACTAGTATTTTGGTCATTGGCGTCATTGGTTTATTGTGCAGTGAGTGTAGTGCTGACCGCGATCCGCGGCGGATAGTCAGAAGTCTCCAAGGAACAGTGTTGGGGATTCATTTTGAGGGGCAACGATCTATAGGCTTTTGGTGAGCGCAACAAAACTAATGGAAGTTTAACCCCTTGGATGCTGAAGGAGCTATACCAGGGGTGGACAACTCCAGTCCTTAAGGGCCACCAACAGGTCAGGTTTTCAGGATCTCACAGCTTCAGCGCCGGTGGCTCAGTCATAATGAGCGAGCCACTGATTGAGTCACCTGTGCTGAAGCAGGGCGATCCTGAAAACCTGACCTGTTGGTGGCCCTTGAGGACCGGAGTTGGCCGCCGCTGGACTAGACATTGCAGATGTTAACAATGACTAATATAGATTCTTCACATCACACTGTAAATGATGAGCATGAACACCGGTGTTTGGTACTGTATCTCCGACTATTGTCATCTACATTGCATGCGCGGAGCTGTGTCGGCGGCGACACTACCCGCATACTGCTGCTGGCCGGGGCTCGGGTGAGCCTGGTGGATTCCCTGGGGGGAGGTGAGCTGGGGGGGATTATGGGGGGGGAGGGTTATGGGGGGGGGGGAGCTGGCGGGGAGGTGAGCTGGGTGAAGAGGAGAGAGAGAGTGTGTGTGTGTGTCAGTTGGGTGAGGCCGAGGGGGAAGGTGAGCTGCGGGTGAGAGGAAGAGAGTGGCAGTTGGGTGACGTCATAGAGCCACCAATCTGATTGGCCAGAGGCTGAGGACCAATCAGATTCACCACCTCTAGCACCAACCTCACAAAATTCAATTATATATATATATAGATTATATATATGTTATTTTACTTATGCACTTAGGAGGTGATTACACATAAAACTGCAATAGTGCCCATCAGGCCACTATCACACGGAAAACCCTATTGAAGTCAATGGAAAATTCTATCGCAGTTTAATGTGTGTGTGTGTATATATATATATATATATATATAAATATATATATCACTGTAACTCTCTTGATATGAGGATGGATAAGAAATGGGCAAGTGCTCTACAATGTCTCACCCAAACCTTATTTCTTTATTTAGGAAGCTGGCAATCCAGATTCCCATTTCACCTTGGATAGTTTGACATACACCACATTCAATCTGTTCATCGCTGGGACGGAAACAACATCCTCCACCATTCGCTGGGCCTTAAGGCTCATGCTGGCGTATCCTGAAATTCAAAGTGAGGAGGTGCAATGGGGTTACGTTGACGACATTTCGAGGCTCCGGCTGCACTGAAAGATTTAACAAATGTCGGCTTCCCAGTTCACTTCAAAGGCATCCACCATTCCCAAACATGTTCTGTTACTCTCACTTGCAGCAAAGTATCCATCTTATTCCCAAGTCCTGGAAATAATTTGCCTCTAAGTCTTTTAAGCGATCCCAACGGCCAAGGTGCACTAAGCTTCATTAGGCTATTTAACCTAACAATAACCTAAATCAAAATCGGGTTAATCGTTACGGCTATCCACTAACGGTAACCCGGTGTTACTCCTTGAAATAACGCATGGTTACATTTCCGGCTGCTAGTGCCAAGGATAAGGACATTGTCCTCTTACATTTCATACCCACTAAAGGCCGTTCAAGTGAAACTGAAAATGAACGTTAGGTTATTTAGGTCATACCTACAGGGGGCGCTGCTCCCATCCGGACCAAGAAATAGTAGTGTTAGGTAGAGATGGGCGAATTTTTGGGGGCAGACTTGGATCCGCAGCGGATTGGCCGGTTCCTTTAGTCAATCTCAAAAAGGCGCGATTCGCGTTTTGCAATTTTTTAATTATTATTATTGCAAATATTCTTGGCGGATTCCGCCACCCGTGGGCCGATGTGTAGAACGCAATCCGCCCACGGATTTGCTGAACCGGCGCATTGGATTCTAGAAATCCGTCAACGGATTGTATCCAATGGCGGATTTTGATGCACCCGCGTGGATTCTTCCCGACCAAATCGGTCCGCGGATTTTCCACCGCGAAACCGGATTTTGGGGTTAAAATGAGGGGAAAATCAGGGCAACGGATTTGAGCGGATTTGCCCGTCTCTCGTGTTAGGGTCTCTTTCGATGGGAGTAATACCACATTTAGGTAAGACAGACGTTACGTGAGCCGTGTTATTTGTCGCTAGCGCAAGGCTATTGCGCTAAACACTGGATGTGGTGGATATGCGTTAACCTCGGTGAAAACAATGTCCATTACTAATTTATTTATTTATAAAATATTTTACCAGGAACTAATACATTGAGAGTTACCTCTCGTTTTTAAGTATGTCCAGAGTTATCACAATGCATGATTACATAAAATGTAGGTAACCGAACGTTATTGGCACCGATTTAATGGCAAGTAGACTGTCCTGGGATCCCCTCTACAAGTAATGATTTGTGTCCGTACGCTTGCACAGAAGTTCTATGTTATCGGAGACTATCCAGAATTGGGAGTCCATTGGATCCGGGGATAACTTTTAGTTTCTCTTGTTGCAGAGAAAATTCAGAATGAGATTGACGATGTTTTGGGGTCCCAGAGATGTCCTTCCCTGGAGGACCGCATGCGCCTGCCGTACACCGACGCAGTGATTCATGAAGTCCAGAGGTTTGCCAGCATCATCCCCACTGGACTGCCCCACGCTACCCTGTACGATATCAAATTCAAAGGCTACACCATCCCCAAGGTACCCCATGTCTCTGCCGTACGGTATCTCATATGTAGAGATTGGCAAATGTGTCGAAATTCAATTTGCCCTTTTTTCCCCCTGAATTCTCTACCAAGAACATTTTAATTAAAAAAAAAAAACCCAAAAAAACTAAGGGTGGCATTTTTTTGAATTACAACAAATTGGCGAATAATCAAAAACGCTAAAAACGCCTCTTTCGCTGCAAATTTGTAGTCCTTCCTCACTCTATAGAAGGCAGTCTCAAATTATTCCTCTGCCTCATCCATTACATTTCATCACTAAAATGCCATTATTTTGCCATACTCGGCTCACATGGAAATTTGGCTATTGAAAGTATTCTGCAAGTGCTATTAAACAGTATTATATTAAAAGTTACAACAGGGGACAAGCAGGATAGCATACCTGTTACCCCATATATCTCGCTAACCTCTGCACCAATCTCGTTACGTTTAAAGTCCACGTTTAAACCATCAACATGCGCTTTGGAGATAAAGCATAGATCCTGCACCATTCATCTGCCAATTTGGCGATATGTTGCCAAGTTTGAGCAACATCATTTAAATATCCATATTAAGAGCTTGTCTGGGCTGAGGAAGCAGAATTCCTACAGGGAGCAGAGCGACACAAAGCCGCATTCTAACTAATTAATGACAGTGGGTAAAATGTTGACGACTGAGATGTTTAAATTCAACCTTTACATACACAACTTAAGAAACAATGGTGTGCCTCCATGTTTTTGTGGATGGATATATGTATGTATATCTTTATTTATATAGCGCCCCAGTGTACTATATATATGCCTCTACATGGAATATTGCACCAGGATTAACTCCTGGAGGTAATTGGAGTGCCTCTGGATACCTGTATATTGCTTAAAAAAAAACAAAGGTGTATTTCAGAACATCTAGTGATGCTGTATTTGTGCTTCTTCCCACTGCAGGACACCCAGATCATCACATTCCTACACTCGGCTCTGTATGACATAAAGTATTGGGATAAGCCAGAGCAGTTCAACCCTGGCCGTTTCCTCGATGAAAATGGCAAGTTTGTAAAGAACGAGGCTCATATACCTTTTGGAGCAGGTAATTATGACAAGTAAAAAACCCTATGTGCTTCTCCAAGTTCCCCTCCTAAAAACGGCCATAAGTTGGCTCATCAACATTGCAACACGGCGGCCCGACATCTTCACTCAACATGTATGGCCGCCTTCTTTCTTGCAGGCAAACGGTCGTGCATTGGGGAAGCGCTCGCAAAGACAGAAATCTTCATCTTCTTGGTCAGCCTGCTCCAGAAGTTCACCCTGAGTTCCTCCCCTGGGGAAAGTGGACCTATTGAACTGGTTGGGGGAGGGACACGCGCCCCTAAACCGTACGATGTATGCGCGGAGTGGCGGGTCTGACAAAGGAAGAGGGATGATAGTATTGGTTTGTAGGGGCGTTGCTGGTGTCACTCACACAACTTTCCTTACTAACATCAGAGAAATACCATTGGAAACTGATATTTTGAAGACCATGCTTTTCAAGTAACGGTTACGCTACTAGGGTTGCCAGGTGACTTCTCCAGAAATACTGGACACGACGATGAAAGGTGTGGCGTGCTCGAGACACACACACACCTCACACCTCTGTCCACTCCATGCTGTTTCCTCCACTCCATGGCTCCACCTTCAGGGGCCTGACACCTCCTCCGGATTGGCTGCATTACCCAGCAGCCAATCAGGATGGAGGAAGCTGCTCAGCCCCCTAGCAATAGCTCTGATCTCTCTCTGCTCTGGGAATCCAGCGGCCCCCCAAGCCGGTCAGATCACTATGTCCAGAGAGGTAATACCTGTATACACATACACGTACAGAGAGGTAATACCGGTATACACATACACACCCAGAGAGGTAATACCTGTATACACATACACGCCCAGAGAGGTAATACCGGTATACACATACACGCCCAGAGAGGTAATACCGGTATACACATACACGCCCAGAGAGGTAATACCTGTATACACATACACGCCCAGAGAGGTAATACCGGTATACACATACACGCCCAGAGAGGTAATACCGGTATACACATACACGCCCAGAGAGGTAATACCGGTATATACATACACGCCCAGAGAGGTAATACCGGTATACACATACACGCCCAGAGAGGTAATACCGGTATACACATACACGTCCAGAGAGGTAATACCTGTATACACATACACGCCCAGAGAGGTAATACCTGTATACACATACACGCCCAGAGAGGTAATACCGGTATACACATACACGCCCAGAGAGGTAATACCGGTATACACATACACGCCCAGAGAGGTAATACCGGTATACACATACATGTCCACTATTACCTCTCATTTTTTACTGGACAGAGTGTTCAAATACAGGACAGTCCGGTTCAATACTGCACACCTGGTAACCCTATACCCTACCCTTATGTTGGATGGTGTGATGTGGTCTACATCAGACTTTTTTTTTAAACTAGCGTTCTTTATGAAAGCCGGAGTAACTAAGCATTTTTGTACCTAACCAGATAAATCTCCATGGCCCTAAAAGAACCAGACTATTCAGACATGAGCGTTTGTCTTCTTACGTCGTTGAAATATACAATAACCCCCAAACCAAAACAACATACCACTTTAACCATGGCGCCCGCATTTTCGGAGTCAATTTAAACAAATTAATTAGGGGAACTGCTTAATTAGAGGAATACTCCAGTTATTGCTTCCATGCTGACTTTGTCACCCAGCCCACAGTGGTACTGTACATAGAAATGATCCGAACTTATCCCAAACTGCTTTAAAACGTTGTATTTTTCATACTGCATTAACACGGTAACGAGAATATTGGGGCAGGTGCAATTATTTCCTCCCGTGCCCCCCGCCTCAGCACAGGGCACTGATCTGCAAACCGCTCCCACCCTGAAGGGGTTACGGCCCATATCTACTAAATGGTGTTATTTCATAAGACACCTTTCAGTCCATTGCCCAGTGTGGGCTGCAACATGCGTTCCAGTGGCAGAAGGTGCGTTATGACAGAAGACTATTTAGTAGATATAGGCCTAAACGTTGATTTGTTTGTTGTTTTTCATAATAATGACGTATATCATTTTATTTCCCCTCTTTTTATATCTAGCTTTTGTAAAAGTTGTTTTTTTAAAGAAATAAAACACGTAAAACCGCCTGGTTGAGTATTTCCTTTTGCTTGCACACCCGAAGGATTGTAGCATAGATAGGAAATTGAATGCGGGTAAGGATCTAGTCGCTCATTTCCCCTGTATACTCGCAAACTTTAAACCAGGGGCGGCCAACTCCAGTCCTCAAGGGCCACAGGTCAGCTTTTAGGGATATCCCTGCTTCAGCACAGGTGGCTCAGTCGAAGACTGAGCCACTGATTGAGCCATCTGTGCTGAAGCAGGGATATCCCTTAATCAGTGGCTCAGTCAAAGACTGAGTCACTGATTGAGCCCCCTCTGCTGAAGCAGGGACTGATTGAGCCACCTGTGCTGAAGCAGGGTTATCCTGAAATCTGACCTGTTGGTGGCCCTGGAGTTGGCCGCCCCTGGTTTAAACCCTGTCTGATCGCATGCTTTTTGCCCCTATTAACGGTATTTTTAAGCACTTTGTTGCATTTGACCTGCTACCTCTGCTATGCGGCAGTTACATGCATCCACTACACTTTCAAAGAATCCCCTTTCTCACATATTCCTACACTGCAGCGCACGAGCTGTATGTAACATTATAGCAGGAGCACCTCTTTGCATACACTGCAGCGCACGAGCTGTGTGTAACATTACAGCAGGAGCACCTCTCTGCATACACTGCAGCGCACGAGCTGTATGTAACATTATAGCAGGAGCACCTCTTTGCATACACTGCAGCGCACGAGCTGTGTGTAACATTACAGCAGGAGCACCTCTTTGCATACACTGCAGCGCACGAGCTGTATGTAACATTACAGCAGGAGCACCTCTTTGCATACACTGCCGTGCACGAGCTGTGTGTAACATTACAGCAGGAACACCTCTTTGCATACACTGCAGCGCACGAGCTGTATGTAACATTACAGCAGGAGCACCTCTTTGCATACACTGCAGCGCACGAGCTGTGTGTAACATTTCAGCAGGAGCACCTCTTTGCATACACTGCAGCGCACGAGCTGTGTGTAACATTACAGCAGGAGCACCTCTTTGCATACACTGCCATGCACGAGCTGTGTGTAACATTACAGCAGGAACACCTCTTTGCATACACTGCAGCGCACGAGCTGTGTGTAACATTATAGCAGGAGCACCTCTTTGCATACACTGCAGCGCACGAGCTGTGTGTAACATTACAGCAGGAACACCTCTTTGCATACACTGCAGTGCACGAGCTGTGTGTAACATTGCAGCAGGAACACCTCTTTGCATACACTGCAGTGCACGAGCTGTGTGTAACATTACAGCAGGAGCACCTCTCTGCATACACTGCAGCGCACGAGCTGTGTGTAACATTACAGCAGGAGCACCTCTTTGCATACACTGCAGCGCACGAGCTGTGTGTAACATTACAGCAGGAGCACCTCTTTGCGTACACTGCAGCGCACGAGCTGTGTGTAACATTACAGCAGGAGCACCTCTTTGCATACACTGCAGCGCACGAGCTGTGTGTAACATTACAGCAGGAGCACCTCTTTGCATACACTGCAGCGCACGAGCTGTGTGTAACATTACAGCAGGAGCACCTCTTTGCATACACTGCAGCGCACGAGCTATGTGTAACATTACAGCAGGAGCACCTCTTTGCATACACTGCAGCGCACGAGCTGTGTGTAACATTACAGCAGGAGCACCTCTTTGCATACACTGCCGTGCACGAGCTGTGTTTAACATTATAGCAGGAGCACCTCTTTGCATACACTGCAGTGCACGAGCTGTGTGTAACATTACAGCAGGAGCACCTCTTTGCATACACTGCAGTGCACGAGCTGTGTGTAACATTACAGCAGGAGCACCTCTTTGCATACACTGCAGTGCACGAGCTGTGTGTAACATTACAGCAGGAGCACCTCTTTGCATATACTGCAGCGCACGAGCTGTGTGTAACATTACAGCAGGAGTACCTCTTTGCATACACTGCAGCACACGAGCTGTGTGTAACATTACAGCAGGAGCACCTCTTTGCACTGTCTTGCTACAGTATCCATTGGTTTTCCAGCCCTGCAGTTTGTCCTGTTGCCGGATCCACCCCTGTGTTCTCTGACTGATGAATGACCCGCGCGTTAGAGTGTGTCAAAGTGTATCCAGCGCCTGCAGGTTATGTTAGGACAAAAATAATGATTGCCTGCGCTGTTAGGAAAAGTGTGCAAAGGGCCACTGCACTGCTTGCTGAAGTGTGTGTCCGAGGGGTGGAGTAACCAACTATAAAACAAACAAAAGAACAATGTCCCCTGGGAGTCACAAAAATCTAATCTGCAAGATTATTGCCAAAATAAACAAAGGTAGGCATAGAAGAACCAGGGGAGCGATGAACCTTAAAGAAAATAAAGACTACATAGTGCAATATTGTCTAAACAAAGCAAAATGTGTAGAAAGCTCCCAAGTGAACGCTCACAATATATTGGAAATAAATATGCAGATATCCAACTAAAGTGGAAGATGGTCACAAGCTGGAGCAGGTAGGAGGTATCACAATCTCAAAAGAGAGAAACACAAAGCCAAAGTATAAATGGTAACAAATGATTTATCCGAAAAAGTAAAAATTGGAGGCTTACAGGATCCAAAAGGAATAACAGCATTGGATGTGAGGTGAAGATGGTGACTGAGTAGCGATCTCGAAGTCACATCACGCCGCCGTCGCCGCTGTAAGCCTCCGTTCTGTGTCCTTGCCGGGGGCCGATACGTCACTTCCGTTGTTCCGACCGGCTGGATTGTGACGTCACGGGATTTACAGCAATCTCTCTCCCTCTCGATCATAGGCTGAGGGTCACGCTCAACGCGTTTCGCCGTTCTTAGTGACGGCTTCGTCAGGACTCGACGCGGCGGCATGATGTGACTTCGAGATTGCTACTCAGTCACCATCTTCACCTCACATCCAATGCTGTTATTCCTTTTGGATCCTGTAAGCCTCCAATTTTTACTTTTTCGGATAAATCATTTGTTACCATTTATACTTTGGCTTTGTGTTTCTCTCTTTTGAGATTGTGATACCTCCTACCTGCTCCAGCTTGTGACCATCTTCCACTTTAGTTGTATATCTGCATATTTATTTCCAATATATTGTAAGCGTTCACTTGGGAGCTTTCTACACATTGTGCTTTGTTTAGACAATATTGCACGATGTAGTCTTTATTTTCTTTAAGGTTCATCGCTCCCCTGGTTCTTCTATGCCTATTTTCGTTTTGGACCATGGAACAGTCCTTCCAAGGGTTTGAGTGTTTTTACCTTTCTTATTGAACGTGATTTATTTTATTTGACACTTTGCACCATATTAATACATTGTATATGATTTTATGTTTATTTGCACTTATTTAGAGTATTAGAGCGCCATCTAGTGTCGTTTAAATATAAACAAAGGTATCAGTCCATGAAAGATGGACTTTACAGTAAGGGCAGGTACAATGGGGGGTTCGTTACCCATGGAGGCTGTGATGGCAGGTACACAGGGATATACCAAATCAGTAAACATGGGAAGGATGTTGATCCAGGGAGTAATCTGATTGCCAATTCTTGGAGTCAGGAAGGAATTCATTTTCCCCTTATGAGACAGCATTGGATAATGTGTCACTGGTTTTCTGTTTGCCTTCCTCTGGATCAATATACTGTAAGTACGGATATTGGACAAGTATCTGTCGTCTACATTTAGCATAGGTTAAAGTTGATGGATGTATGTCTTTTTTCAACCTCATCTACTATGTAACTATGTAACATGTAGCTATGTAACTATGTAATACTGTATGTAACTATGTATTAAGGTATGTTACTATGTAACACTGTATGTATCTATGTAATGCTGTATGTAACTATGAAATACTGTATGTAACTATGTATCTATGTAATACTGTATGTACCTAGCTAGTATGTAACTACGCAGCTAGTAGCATATCTTGCGTAATGCGGAATGTACCAAGTACAATGTATGAATAGCATTGGAAAAGCAAGGCAAGGTTTTACTAGAAAACCTGTTTGTTTGTTTGTTTGTTTGTTTGTTTTAGTGCAAGCTTCGTGCAGGAATTACCATTGCTTTGTTAATCTGTATCTTGAGCTAGAAAATATAAGAAAAATATGTGCAGAAGACAAGAAAAGTTGATTTTTGTTCGTGACCTAAAGTGAACTTTCTCAGAAGAAACACATATTTCTTTCATTGCCCCTTGCACAGGCAGTATCTCTACAAATAAAAGGATTACTGCCTAATGGGCTAATTTGCACGATCTTTAGAGCTGTTGAGAGACTATCTCGATTAAACAAATGCAGTGCAGAAGTTTCCGGGCAATGGAAAAAGTGTGTGGATGCACATGGAGTAAGGTGAGAAGCCACAGTTACCTCACTATAACCCCGCACGCACGGTGTCATGTAAAACAAAACCCATAGCAGTTATTACAGCACTTAGCAAGGGGTGCTTCTGTATGTGCACTGATTCACCCCTTCCTGCTGGGTCAACTGGCAATTCATTATAACCTCATCTAGCACTGAGAAGTTAAGAGTTACTTGGATTGTTGCTAGAAGAGTACCCCGTGCACAAGCGAAGTACCCCGTGCACAAGCGAAGTACCCCATGCACAAGCGAAGTACCCCGTGCACAAGCAAAGTACCCCGTGCACAAGCAAAGTACCCCGTGCACAAGCAAAGTACCCCGTACACAAGCAAAGTACCCCGTACACAAGCGAAGTACCCCGTGCACAAGCAAAGTACCCCGTGCACAAGCGAAGTACCCCGTGCACAAGCGAAGTACCCCGTGCATAAGTAAAGTACCCCGTGCACAAGTAAAGTACCCCGTGCACAAGCAAAGTACCCCGTGCACAAGCAAAGTACCCCGTGCACAAGCAAAGTACCCCGTGCACAAACTAAGTACCCCGTGCACAAGCGAAGTACCCCGTGCAGAAGCTAAGTACCCCGTGCACAAGCTAAGTACCCCGTGCACAAGCTAAGTACCCCGTGCACAAGCTAAGTACCCCGTGCACAAGCTAATTACCCCATGCACAAGCTAAGTACCCCGTGCACAAGCTAAGTACCCCATGTACAAACTAAGTGCCCCGTGCACAAGCGAAGTACCCCGTGCACAAACTAAGTGCCCCGTGCACAAGCGAAGTACCCCGTGCACAAGCTAAGTGCCCCGTGCACAAACTAAGTGCCCCGTGCACAAGCGAAGTACCCCGTGCCGTGCACAAACTAAGTACCCCATGCCGTGCACAAACTAAGTACCCCGTGCACAAGCTAAGTACCCCATGTACAAGCTAAGTGCCCCGTGCACAAGCTAAGTGCCCCGTGCACAAGCTAAGTACCCCATGTACAAGCTAAGTGCCCCGTGCACAAGCTAAGTGCCCCGTGCACAAGCTAAGTGCCCCGTGCACAAACTAAGTACCCCGTGCACAAGCTAAGTACCCCGAGCACAAACTAAGTACCCCGTGCACAAGCCAAGAAGCTCTTAATTTGATAGCTCCCTGTCGCATTAGGTACTTTAGTCACTTGTGAAAGTATGTTAAACTTAATTTAAATTGTGCTTGTGAGTGTCTGTCAGGAGCGGCCAACTCCAGTCCTCAAGGGCCACCAACAGGCCAGGTATTAGGGATATCCCTGCTTCAGCACAATCATTCTGACTGAGCCACCGATTGAGCCTCCTGTGCTGAAGCAGGGATATCCGTAAAACCTGACCTGGTGGCCCTTGACTGGAGTTGGCCGCTCCTGGACTACGTACCATGCTAAACTTTGTCCATCTGCACCTAAAAATGTTGGCGGCAGATGGAGAAATTTGAGCTCGGTACATAGATGCTCAGCAGAGCAATTCAAAGGCAGCGACGCAGGAATGGACCGCGCCCGGCGTGCAGATACCGGGGTTATATTTCTGCGCACCCCAAATATCAAAGTGAGTCAAAATCGTACGCCAAGTTCAACCTGACGTAAACACAAAAAAGACTTTTCAAATGTTAACGCAGAATGAAGGGGCGATGTTATCAACCCCCAAACATGATCTTGACGCAGCGCCGATGTTTAATTATATAGGGTAACAGAATGTATTGTGACTAGTGTAAATAATATGACACTAATAATTGATATTCACTCATGCTAATTATATATAAACAAATGCACCTCATTCTGTTTTTACCTTAAATTGTATCAATCAGGTAATCAACATGAGGGATGCATCAAATACAATTCTAAACAACAAATTATGGGGCATACTATCTATCTCTCTCTATATATATATGATATATATATATATACTGTATATATATACAGGGCATGCTTTTTATAATGTGTGTATTACTTTTCAGCACTAAAATTGAGTCACAAAAAAGTGAAATAAAATCTTACATAGTACATAGGATTCAATGTGTTAAAAAAAAAAACATGTATAGTTTGCCAGAAAAGTCTTGTTTAATTTTATTAATGTCCCCCTGTGTATTGTCAAACTGCCCATCTATTAGAATACTTATAGCACCTGATTAGCTGGGGTGCATGTTGTAGAGTAATTGTGGTACGCAATGTGTCTCCTAGGAGTCCACAACAATAGAGACTGATTTCTACAAACACCGGCTCTTGCCATGAATCTGGGACAGTGAGTGAGCCGGAGACGCTGATTCCCTGAGCAAAATGAGCCAGCTTGTACTTCGAGAAGAAGAAAGATACTTGTAGTATTCATTTGAACATACAGCGAACTTTCGAACAAGAGGGACATTCATTGGGAAGGAGCAACCATGGAAGTTTTGGTGTTCAACCTCCAACGTGCTCCTGATCTCCGGTGCGAGAGTCAAACTTCCGTGGTGACTCTTTGCCAGACTTGTGAGACGTGCGTTCTGACCACCAAGGCGGCCGTCACCAAGGAATGGTTTGTGAGAGCCGGAGAATCCTCTCAAAGGAAGTTCCTGTTCGGGATCATCAGGAGAGTGGGCGACGTCGGCCTGCTGTCGTACATAGAGAATGTCCTACATCCAACTCTAGGCAAGGACTTCACCTACAGCAGATCCCGGGCAAACCCCAGCTTGGCGGGGGACCTCAGCACCTCCAGCTCAGACCGAGCTCTGAGCAGGCATCTGCTGCAGCAGTTTATGGCGGAGACTTGGGAATGGTTTAAGTGCAGATCCTACTGGACCAAAGCTAATTACGCCCTGCTGCTGCTGCAGTTGTGCAACTCACACTTACTGCACAATGCTGCTAACCTGACTCGAGTTCTCCTCGTCCGAGAGATGTGGTCTTGTTCTGCCAAAGAAGAAGGTAAGGACTTTATGCTGTTCTATGTTATGCGTTCCCATCTCAGTCGGCAAATTGAATGGTTAAAGTGTGTAGGACAGGGGGGATAATACTAAAGAGGAATCAAAAAGAATAACCGTTTGCAGATGGTTTCCTTTTATATTCAGCCCTTGCTTTGCCTATTTGTGTATTTGATATTCCACCAGTAGCATCAGCAAAGGTACAACGTTTTCCCTGTCACAGAGGCCTTGCACACATTGCTTTTCAATTGTAGGCCCCTCTAGGGACTAGAGGTTTTGCTCAGGGGTAGCCAACTCCAGTCCTCAAGGGCCACCACCAATATGTCAGGTTTTCAGGATATCCCTGCTTCAGCACAGGTGGCTCAATCAGTGGCTCTGTCAAAGACTGAGCCACTGATTGAGCCACCTGTGCTGAAGCAGGGATATCCTGAAACCCTGACATGGTTGCTCTTGAGGACTGCAGTTGGTCACTCTTGGTTTATATGAATACAGGTGATAAATGCTGAGCCCCTGTATTTGAAGAAGCAGCAGTATATATTGGAAACTTTCAGTTAAGTGGCAACGTAGGCATAAAGACATTGGCAAAATGGCTATCCAAGATTGGGAATGATACTTTAACTTCCTTGTTTCGGGGGGTCCACGATCACATTGCAGGACCCCCGGACACTTACACAGTTGACCGATAACCACAATAGCCGCCAACTTCCAGTGTAATTTTTGCTTCTTCAGCAGCTCACAGATCACAACAAGAAAACCTTGGAATCAAGAAACTAGATGGAATGAAGGAACCCAACGCGTCCAGCCAGCCTCTGATCTCAGATGATCCATCTCTCGTGGTGGTCCCCACATCTTTTAAGGCAGCATCAGGTGTCAGCAAGTATAAGGACTTCGTCCGCTGCTTGCCAGTCCATCTGTCCAAACGGATTCTCGGTATGCCTGGCCCACGAATCATCACGTAAATCTGAAAGAATACTTGAGTTTAAATCGTTGCATACAAAGAAATTCCAAATCAGGATAGGATGTTAGGTTTCTCTGTCTGAGTAAGTTTGAGCTTCATGCCTAATACAGCGACGTGTTTAGAAATTGGATTCTGGGTTAAACCCTCTCAAATCCACTTTCAAATATGTCATCTGTGATGTAACGACCACAAAATTAGGAATTCTTCCATACTCTAGAGGTAGAAGCAAAAATATGCTTTATCTGGATGAATTCCACACAAAATCTTAAGTCAAGTTATTTTTTTACTAACAAATATGGGAAGTATCGACTATTATCCAATATGTCTCAACATGTACAAACCAATGAGTTTCTGTAGGGGAATAAGTGCGCGTTCATGATCACACGCAAGTGTCTCGGATCCCCTGAAATCCACCCCCGATCGGGCGAGTAATAGGATAACGCCAAATTCCCCAAAAACCGAGCAAGAACCGACACTCCAGGGGTCCTGCGAAAAATATGTTCTTTATTCCAGGTGAATCGACGTGGCGGTCACTAACACTGACTGTTGTCTTGTCTTGACAGAGGTCAGTGCTAGTGAGCGAAACGTTGATTCATGTGGAATAAAGAACATCTTTTTTCATAGGACCCCTGCAGTGTCGGTTCTTTCGTTTTTGGAGAATTCGCTTTATCAGACCGATAAGTTGCCACATCAACTTAGATAAGGTATCCCTAACAAGTTGAAACAGTTGTTTTGAGAGTTGTAAAGAGGGTAACAGATTTAGCGTATCCAGAACAACTTGGACGCTTGTATTTAAGAATAGACAAAGAAACCCCAGTACTACATCCAATATGACAAATGATTTAGTTCACTAAGATCTGTTTTTTCTCATGAGTATGGGTCATTTAGTTAAATCCTTTGGCCAAAACATTTCAATCTTGCAACCTTGTCAAGGTAACCCTATCAGCAGCCCCTGGACTACCTATTTTTAGGGAGACCATAATTCACTTCACACATGTGCATCCGGCGCCGATAAAAACCGGGACAGTGGCCCCAAACAGTTGGGGAAAAACGCCTAAAAACCGGGATTGTCCCGGCTACACCGGGACGTATGGTCGCCCTATCTATTTAATACTGCGTTTTATATTTCTTCCATGGCATAGAGAGAAGGGCAAACGAAACAGCGCTATAGCCAACAGCGTGGGAATGCGTGACATGTATGCTGTGCCTAAAGGGTTCAAATTAAACAGCACTGCACGTGCTACAGTGTGTATGAGCTACTGTGCAGTTACAACTGGTTACAAAACAGAAGTGCCCTAATAAATACGGTGAAAAATAATCTAAAAAATGAAACGCAAGAAAAATGATATTCATACTTCCCATGCTTGTAGTAACAGCGAAGGTTATCTCCACCTCTCTCCAAGGGGAAGAGATCTCTTAATAGACTTCACATTCACATGGGTGTACCTGCATGTAGAGACACAAGATCTATAGCATCCTAATTGGTTAATGTCATAACTCTGATCTGGAATTTGCCTCAAGTGTGTCTTCTTTCTCTTGTATTGTAACCTGCACAATAATCCCGGCAATCTTTCCACGTTTCCCCCTCCATAGGGCTTTTAAATAAAAAATCTCTCGTAAGTTGCTCGTTTGTTTCTCGGCACTGGAGTTACCTGGCGGAGGACATCCAGAAGGATCTCGATGCCGAAAGACTGGTCCAGGATGAAGCAATGATCCTTCAGGTACTCGGCTCTCAGTATAGAAGTTTAGGCTTACGGGGGTTCATCCCATCTGAGCGGTTAATTCATTCACGGACACTGACTCTGGTCGGTGGCTTTCATTACACGGGTGAGGCTGGTAGTCATTCTGGTGGAACACGTGTTCTAACAAGTATTTAGATTACCAGTTAAAGACATTCTTTTGTGCCATGAGCTGCTACAGTATATGACAAAAGTCCAGAATAAATGTTTCTATTCAAGGAGCATCGCTGTTAACAGCACAGTGCCACCGACTCTTCTCATTTAGATGTTGGCCATGTTGTGATATCTTTAACGGACCTACAATAAACATGTTCAAAGACATGAGTTTTTTTTTTTAAACCTGGTGTGTCTTCTTCATGGGTATTTGGATAATATGGATATATAACCATGGCAGGAGGTGTACAGGGTAGTAATCTGAAGGATATTGTTTCTAGAGAAGATGTCACTTCTGAAAGCCTTACTCGTTAAGGTGCAGGCAGCAGGCATCTCATTAAACTTTCTGAGTTCCAGGAATCCTATTAATCAAATAACAATCAGACGTTCAGTTGGGAAAAAACAATATATATATATTCTGAAAAACCTTTCTTAAGAAATGAAGAGCAAGATGGTCTCGCCATGACAGGCAGCGCCCCCTGCATGCTGCTCTCGCCATGACAGGCAGCATCCCATGCATGCTGCTCTCGCCATGACAGGCAGCATCCCATGCATGCTGCTCTCGCCATGACAGGCAGCATCCCATGCATGACCAGGGAGGCTGTGAGGGAGCTCCCCTCCCCTCGTTACCCGGTACCCACATAAACACATACAAATAATGACAGGCTCGGCCTGGTTATGTTGCAGCCATGTTTATTATGTCGCTTCACAAAACTGTTTACCTGCCGTTGTACATCACTGTTTCCCACACAGGGCACGTCCTACAAAGGAGTGAGCGCTTCCTACGCCAAAATTCAGCAAATTCAAGTTCCCACAGTGGGAGAAGATGGAAATATTATCCCACAGTGGGAGAAAAAACTATATCAGACAGTAAAGGTAGGTTGAGCTGCGCAGGCAGTAAAGGTAGGTTGAGCTGCGCAGGCAGTAAAGGTAGGTTGAGCTGCGCAGGCAGTAAAGGTAGGTTGAGCTGCGCAGGCAGTAAAGGTAGGTTGAGCTGCGCAGGCAGTAAAGGTAGGTTGAGCTGCGCAGGCAGTAAAGGTAGGTTGAGCTGCGCAGGCAGTAAAGGTAGGTTGAGCTGCGCAGGCAGTAAAGGTAGGTTGAGCTGCGCAGGCAGTAAAGGTAGGTTGAGCTGCGCAGGCAGTAAAGGTAGGTTGAGCTGCGCAGGCAGTAAAGGTAGGTTGAGCTGCGCAGAACAGCATTTATTTGAATAGATATTGGAAAATCTTTTATAAGCTCTTTGTACCTCTTTTATATCCCATACATGCCCATACTTTATCATAGGTAATAATGATATAGGTATATAGGTATAAAGAATACGCCATCAAGACAAAATCACAATACCGTTGCTCAAATAAACGACCCCTCCTTGCAAATGACAGGCGTTCCCATTGCTGTAAGATATGAGATACCTAACGGGCCCTGTTTTGCGCCTCTAGCCTGGGGACGGTTTGGAAGGAGTGTATGCCGATATTGAAACAGAGACGGTGCTCCTGGAAGAAAGAAATCTCTTCTGCGGATCATACAATGTTCTCATTCTTACAGGGCAGTGAGTAGTATTTCAACGTAATCTTTTCATCAACAATGCCACCTACTGTATTACTTATATATTTATAAGTACAATTAGAAGCAGAAGCGTATAATACAAGTCTCATTACCCCTTTGTATCCGTTTGCCCTTATTTGTACATAACTCTGTATGTACGCCGCAAATTGTATGTGTATTTATCTCTGTTTATGTAATTATCCAATCTCTGTACCCCCCCATTGTACCGTGCTGCGGTATATGTCGTTGCTTTACAAATAAACGATAATAATTGTATGCGAGTGGCTAAGTATAAAGATCTAGTGAAGGTCTCCAAAACAGTTCTGCACCAAGCCAGGTTCCGATACAAAGCCCCAGGAATATCATTGGCGTTGGGCCCTCTCTTGGGGTCCTGCCTCTTCCGGTTGTAAATATACAAAAGCTTCTTACTGGTAGTCAGGCAGGTATCCGAGATTCCTGATCCAGTGAAGCTGACCGTACACACGAAGTGACCAGTGAGATTTCCATTGCTGTGCATGCACTATAGCCACTTCAAACCGTTTCCTGTTGGTCCAATCTCTCCCTTGTGTATTCATGGTCATACATTTTTCTATATATTGTGGTAGTCTTTTTGCTCGCTATAAAATCTTTGTGTTTGTGTGTGTGTACCTGATTATCTATCCCAGCGGAGATCCGAATAGGGTGATCCACTTCGGAGGGGGACGGTTTGTAGCAGTTGGTTCTGTGGACCGCAAAGTGAGATTACTTGACACGGTGGAGATGAAGGAAGTGTCACCCCTTATCCATGGTCACGCTGGGAGCGTCCGAGCAGTGCATCTCTGTGAGGACCGAGGCTTCGTGGTCAGTGGGGGTTTTGACCTCAGCATCAGGTAAACCTAAACAACCAATGTGTGACCTCTAAAAAGAGGGACATGTATCGGGTGTCGAAAACTGGAGCATCACCCCAAAACTGGTGCAATGTCCATCATTTTAAGGCTGTGTGACAGTGTATCGATGTATCAAAATGCTTTGCCCTACTTCTTTGGCCCAAATTGGCCCGCCTGCACCATGAGCGTTTTGGGGTGAGGTTATAGGAGGAGTTAATGAAGGCGTCAGATCTACATTATAATGAGATGTATTGTATCAAGAGCTGTGCCTATCACTGGTACAGTTTCCCTCTCTCTTTGTGTCAAATTAATCCGCCAGGTTTCGGCGAGGTTACCCTCCGCACCTGAGAAATCTGCGCCAACTGTAAGAAACAAGATTAATACATAGAGATGTAGCAG
This sequence comes from Ascaphus truei, assembly GCF_040206685.1. Lineage (NCBI taxonomy): Eukaryota > Metazoa > Chordata > Amphibia > Anura > Ascaphidae > Ascaphus > Ascaphus truei. The sequence goes on along the minus strand of NC_134504.1, from coordinate 4,161,909 downwards.
ATGTTACCGCGCCGGTTAAGGCAAATGCTTTGCGCTGGCGCGTCCTCTAACAGCAGTGCCGTTGAAAACAATGGTTAAGGAGATAATGCGTGCATTATTTAATGCGCTATTTTGTGAGTCATTTCGTGTTAATGTAACAGCTTTGGTCATCAGCACCGCCGGTGATCACGCCAATGGCTGGTGGAAAATAACAAGAAAATGTACATATTAGTGCAAGGATGGAAAAATCCCGGGCGCCTAAAATATCGCATCTGGCGCCCGAGTTGCACCCCCGCTGTCCCCCTCTCATACCTCTCTGTGCGTCGAGGCACGAGAGGGGGACAGGGAGGGAGCGAGGCACGAGAGGGGGACAGCACGGGAGCGAGGCACGAGAGGGGGACAGGGAGGGAGCGAGGCACGAGAGGGGGACAGGGAGGGAGCGAGGCACGAAAGGGGGACGGCGCGGGAGCGAGGCACGAGAGGGGGACAGTACGGGAGCGAGGCACGAGAGGGGGACGGCGCGGGAGCGAGGCACGAGAGGGGGACGGGGAGGGAGCGAGGCACGAGAGGGGGACGGAGGGAGCGAGGCACGAGAGGGGGACAGGGAGGGAGCGAGGCACGAGAGGGGGACAGGGAGGGAGCGAGGCACGAGAGGAGGACAGGGAGGGAGTGAGGCATGAGAGGGGGACGGCGCGGGAGCGAGGCACGAGAGGGGGACGGGGAGGGAGCGAGGCAAGAGAGGGGGATGGGGAGGGAGCGAGGCATGAGAGGGAGACGGGGAGGGAGCGAGGCACGAGAGGGGGACAGAGAGGGAGCGAAGCACTAGAGGGGGACGGCGCGGGAGCGAGGCACGAGAGGGGGACGGCGCGGGAGCGAGGCACGAGAGGGGGACAGGGAGGGAGCGAGGCACAAAAGAAGGAGCCTTCCATATCTGCACAGCGCCGTTCACATAACTGGTGGCTGGAGAGATTGTCGCTGTCAGTGTGTGTATGCCCATCTGTCCATGTGTGCGCCTTTGAGCGTGTCAGTGTGGGTGTGTGTGGATGTCACACACTGACACACATAGCCGACGGGGGCCAAACTCTGGCTCCTAAAAATCCGGCCTGGCTCCTACGCTTGTTTGAATTTTGCCCACCCCGGGGTTAGCGCTTGCCTTGACCATTGCGTGTGTCAAGCAAGTCCTCCTGTCACTTTCCTACTGCTCCGCAAATCAACTTTCCATATCTGTAATCTAAGATTAATACGTCTCAACACAAATATTGTGCTAAACGACAACATCATTTCAGTGATAAAACGTCCTTGGGAACTTTAACTGCGTCGGTTTTGCCCTTCGACATCGCTGCCTCCTCCGGCCGCCGGACGTCTCACGGCGCTTTGTTGTAACTTCCCATTTTGCAGGCAGTGGAACCTGCACACAGGGACATGCATGAAAATCTTTCACGGCCACATGAAGACGATCACGTGCGTGGATGTACACGGGGATATGTTGGTATCGGGGGCCAAAGACTTTAAGGTGAAAGGTCAGCATGCAAGTGGTCAGCATTCTTTATTAAAGTCAGGGTTTGTGATAACATGGGTCCAGCAAATAACAATACTTCTTGTGGGCACATACACACCTCTGCAGCCATGGATTCTGGGTAATGGCCTGCAAATGAGCGCTCACAGTGTAACATGGGAAAAACAGCTACCCTCTGCAATAAAAGTGATATAGTTTATACTGTTTTATTAGAGAATTGACGTGGTGGCAGCAGTGTTCAAAGAAATGACGAAGTACAATGAATAATAGGCGCAAATGTAAAATGTAATTTTTGGGGCCCAGCATACAACAGCCATGTTAGTAACCCTTTAGGATTGAAATCAGGAAAGACTAAGGGACCTTGTGCAGCTTGGAGGAGAGGAGGGAGAAGGGGATACGATAGAAACTTTTCCATATGTAAAAGGTTTTCTTTTTAAAAGGCCATATTTCAGAGAGAGAGAGAGAGAAGTCCTAGAACAGGAGGTTGGAGAGTAGCGGGCTTTGGGAAATAGGAAGTCCTTCTTCACAGGCAGAGGTGGTAGATTCGTGGAACTGCTTCCCAGCAGAAGGGGTAGGAGCTAATTCAGTAAGGGAACTCAAACATGCTTGGGACAGGCATACGGCCACATCCTACATGTGAAAGAAAGCCCCAGGGATCAGGTAGGGTGTGCGGTCTTACAGCAGATGGGAGAAGGTGCAGACTGCTTGGGCCTTGTGGTTCTTATCTGTTATCACATTCTATGTAGATAAGATGCAGTGCCCCGGGGTCACAATGAGCTGGGAACGCGATGAACCAAAACGTTTAAGATGGCGGTTATACAGCTTTTATTTCCTTTTCCTGACAGTGTGGAATATAACGACGGGGAAATGCCTGCGAACGTTTAAGCACGCAGATGTCATCCTGTCGGTTAAAATGAAGGGGCAGCGTGTGGTCAGCGGATGCGAGAAAGGATTGGTTAAAGTATGGCACGTGGAATCTGCCTCGTTACTCAAGGTACAGGAATAAACACCAAGTCCGTAGTATGTGGAAATTTGGGCAATGTGCTATTTTTTAGACTGAATATTATTATTTTTTTAAATGGCCAGTTCATTCGGTTATAGCATTTGGAGATAGGTGGGTAAGTAGGTAAAGCGACACTATACATGACACACGATAGCTGCATTTCTTACAGACGGTTGTATACAAAACACTTTATTCTGCATGGTGCAGGCAAAAGAGTCTCCCGTAATCCCACTTCCGTAATCCCTCTCCCGTAATCCCACTCCCGTAATCCCTCTCCCAACTCCCATAATACCAGGAGACCTGCCACTGGTTAAATAAATCTGTTTGTAATACAAACTGTTTGACACAACCCAACACTTTAGTGCCGGGGTGGCCAACTCCAGTCCTCGGGGGCCACCAACAGGTCAGGTGTTCTGGATATCCCTGCTTCAGCAGGTGGCTCAGTTGTTGTCCCCTTGAGGACTGGAGTTGGCCACCCCTGCTTTAGGGGGAATCATGTCAGGGAAGAGAACGCCATTAATAGTTTGTGGTTTGTCTCGATCAGACATTATCAGGACACAGCGGCCCGATAAAATGCCTTTCCTTTGACCAGTGGCACCTGGTGTCGGGAAGTGCCGATGGGTACGCCATTGCCTGGAGCATGATGGGAACGCTGAAGAAACCCTTAATGACCTTCAGGCATCCAAAGTAGGTTTGTTCTAAGAATGAGACTGCGTCTGTAAATGTTTATCTCTACTGCGTCATATCAATAAAGAGGTGAGGGCAGGGGAGACCTATTGGGGGTTTGTCCTCAAAATAGCCAGTACCAGCGTCTCGTGACCCTACATGGTAATGTTCCCTTTTGCTTTTCTAGTAGACATGTTATACCAGTCGCAGTGTACCTCTTCTTCCCAATGTCCATCATTCCAAAGGATAACGCTGTTATTATTTCTATATTCCTGAATGCACACTGCTCTTTACAAGAGATATCACGCATGACATGCTACAATACAGGACAGGACACATAGACGAGTGCATAACACAGCAAAGTCAACTTTAAAGATGCAGACCAAACAATACTGTATGTGTGTGTGTGTTTTTTTAAAAATAAAAAAAAAATACTTGTAGCATTTAAAAAAACCAACAACAACTCTGATTGACATTTTGAATGTATTATAATGCAACAAGCATATTTTGTTTCTATAGCAACCATTTACAAAGTCACATCCCCTTCCTCTTCTGAAACAGGCTCTGGCACACCCCTTTTTGAGCCCTGCCCTCTCTCTAGCAGTGCACCAACTAATTGTATCTAGTGACTGCCTGGTCATATGATCTTCCCCCACGGAACTTTGCTTCTTTGGTCCTCTTCTGCTGCACTGACAGCCATTTAGTGAACCCCTGAGCCGAAACTTCGCAGATCGATCACAGGTGAATGGATCGATCGGCAACTTAGCTAATTACTAATTGTGTGGATTGTATTGATGCGCGTATTAAAGGGGGGGACGGGGATGGCAGCTTGGACGGCTTCTTTGAGCGAAAGGAATGCTTGTACCCTAGATGTTTGTAGAGCGAGATCCTGGGCGCATACGCGTGTGGTCCCGCTGGAGTGCGATGGAAATGTTTCATTGTAAAGATGACTGTGCAGTCTTCGTAAGCGATTGAACGTGATTTCCGTTTCCAGGCCGGTGTTGTGCTTGGAGTTCCTCTATCTCAGAGTCATCACAGGGTGTGCAGACGGCAAAATCCGGGTGTTCAACTTTCTCAACGGAGACTGCCTCAGACTGATGAGAGCCAACAGCCGGGCTGACCCGGTGGTGTCGTTATGTATTACAGACAACAGGTAGGCTGCGACTGTAAGTGATGGGAATTTAACACACAATATACTCTGTTGCGTTATACTTTGCAGAAGGCACATTGAGGGCCTAGTGTTAGAACAGGGGGGCTCAACACCTCCCCCAACAGGTCAGGTTTTCAGGATATCCCAGATTCAGCACAGGTGGCTCAATCAGTCCATGCTTCAGCACAGGTGGCTCAATCAATCAATTTGACTGAGCCACCTGTGCTGAAGCTGAGATATAGCTGAGACTTAGAAGCTGTAGTTGTTGGTACATGGTACATGGTACATGGTACATGGTACATGGTAAACATTCATGGGAGATACTGACGATAAAACCCCACAAGGGTATATGCATGTTTTCCCACGAGTCTCTTAATATCCCTCATTAATAATAATAATAACAACTTTATATATATAATAATAATTTTATTTATATAGCTCTTTTCTCCCAATGGGACACCACAGCGTTTCACAGTTAAAAAAAGGGGGAAAAGAAGAAAAGATTGAGGGTTATAAATGAGATCAAACACAAGGAAAGATACAATACAGGATGGGACGGTGCTGTGGCTATCACATACCGGACATTGGGGCCTATGCAGAGAGCAGCGAATTTTAAAATTGGCGAATTTATTAAAAAGTAGCTTTTTTGGAGAGTTTTAATCTCCATATGCAGAAAAGTGCGAATTCTGCTATGTTTAACATGGATGCGTGTGGCGAGTTTAAATTGGCGAGATGCGCGCTTCAGAAATGTGTTAAAACAAATTCGCGCCTTTTTTTTTCCCTTTGCAATGGCCGCGAGCGGCAGTTTTTTTTGGCGAGGCAAAACGGAGACAATCGCGCCATTTTATTGGCGCGAACAGCCGCTAGATGCCGTTCGCGCCTCTCTGCATACGGATATTTTTAAAACTGGCGAGATTGAGGTTCTCGCCAGCCGCGAGGCGAGTTTTACAAATAGAAAAGAAAAATTGGCGCGTTTTTCGGAACTCGCCATTTTCTGCTGCTTTCTGCGCGATTTTTTCCAAAAAATGGCGAATTTCGAAATAGCGCTGCTCTCTGCATAGGCCCCATAATGTGGTTCATTAATGAATTGCCTGGGTAAACAGGTAGGTGCTGAGCCTCTTATTATAGATCCCCAGAGAGGCTTCTCTCACATTGTACAAGACAGAATGTTCCATAGAGTGGGAGCAGCGCGGCTAAAAGCTCGGGCGCCAAAGCAAGTCACGGGGATTCTGGGAACTGTTAGGGGTCCTTCACCTGCAGGTGGAAGTGAGCGAATGGCAGTGTAGGGAACAAGAAGCCCTCTCACATAGCTGGGGCCCTGGGCATGTAGCGCTTTGCATGTCCGCAAACCAATCTTGAAAATAACATGAATCATACAGTGGTGAAGTCGTAGGCAAGGATTCTGGGTAGTGACATGCAAATGAGCACCCAGTGGATGGGTCACTTTTGGCTTCCTGTGCATTTTGTACATTCCCTTGCACTTCTGTCTGCTGCATAAACGCCGCAAATACAGCAGTTAAAAGTGACCTTGTTTCTGTCCCCTTTCTCCTAGAATGGTGATCAACGCATTAACCAGCGTCCTGGTCTTCCAGTTTGAGGACGTTTCGTGGGATTACACCCAGGCGTCTGAACGGGTGGACGTTTTCAAAGAGAGAGACAAGTATAAGTCGGCCCCCATCAGGGCTCAGCCGTACAGGTACGTGCGAGCCCAGAGGATGAAACGCGTGGGGTCCAGCAACAGGAAGATTTACCAGCAGCCTGAGGAACATCTAGAGGGCAAGAGCCGGCTGTCCCATCATGCTAGGAGTTTGTCTGCAAGGAGCATGAAAAGAGCCCAAGGTATTTCATTGTCCATCAATACAGATACTAAGCGGAAACAAGCATCAATAACCATAGAACACATAAGCATGCACAGCCCGAAATCATAACCCATTGATACTACTAGAAGGTACTTTAAGCACCAAACATTAGATTGCAGACTTATGATAGGAATGCATTGCAGTGCAATACATACAGTACAGTGCTGTGTAGACTGTGATCGCTATACAAGCATATAGAATTGTTGCTACTCAACATTATCTCGACAGATCTACATGTGGAGTCCCTGAAACCAGCAACATGGTCCGATTTACGGAGTTTCCGCAGAAGCTTTGCGTACATTGATCTGCAACCTGAGTTCCACAAGAAGCTCCCGTCAGCCAGCAGACCTAGGACAGCCGGACAATGCAGTCCCGCGCCATTCAGCAGAGCGAGCTCAGCGCCAGAGCTAAAGGCCCAGGCTGATTCTGGTGAGACAACGGAAATCTTCATTCTTCAACTAAGCGAAGTGCCTAGAAATGGAGAGGTGTAAAATTGTGTCAAGTAACTTTCTGCGGCGCTCACTATGAAGTGGTAATGTTTCACCTTCTGCGTGACTGAAGAGGAGCGCCTTAGGTGGTCATTAGGAGACTCAAAATCTGGAACAATGTATATGTGACGGTGCTTGTCTCTAACTAGGGCCGACCTGCAGGGCTGAGGCTGGATATGGCAACTGTCTATAGTATAAGGGGAGTGAACCCCATAGTATCCGGTGCTCTAAAAATGTGTATGTTGATGGGATAATACACTGTATGCAACCTCAAAAGTGCATATAAAGAGAACCAAAAACAACAATCCCTGCTGCAATAAATGTGGATCTGATCGAGGAGAATATCTGGGTCACAGGCCGAGGTACAGCAGCGTAGTCGGGGTCACGGTTCCAAGGTCAGGGCAGGAGATCGGAAAACAGAGTCCGAGTCCAGGCAAGGGTTCAGCGGAGGCACAGTGTAGCAGGAAACCAGATGGGGTCCAGGAACAAAAGGATCAGACACCTTGTTTGGGCACTAGGAGTGAATGGCTGCTATTTAAAGGCCAGGAACAGGTGCAGCCGATTGCATCCTCCATCCTGGTTGGGGGCAGAATGAAGCCACTTCGGCCATCTTGGCTGAGGGCAACATGACCGCAAATGTCAGCCATCTTGGTAGAGGCAATGAACTCAGGGAGAAGAGCCCAAGTCCTTATAGTATATATTCCAGTAATTACATGATCAAACCTCAATATACAGTAATTAAACATACGGAACCATTCTGGATAAAGAGGGTTATTTTCCTCCTGCCTTAATCAATTTAACAGGAATGTGCAGAAGACCAAAATATTGACTTTAACTCCTTTGTGATATGGCCCATTCCTCTGACAGCAAAGGACCAAACGTCTTCTTTCAGTCCAATAATAATAATGTGACTGTGAAAATAAATTGAAATATAGAAGCTTATTAAGGAATAACAGGGGTGTTATATTTCTCACGTGTGCAACGTTCCAAAAGACTGGGGTGGCTCTTCGAGGCAGGGTGTCTGCCTTCGCTTCATCGTGTCATTTATCTATCGCGCCTCTCCCCATTGTTTGTACTTTATATTATTATTATTATTATATCCCTTGTATTGTCAGTTTGGAAAGCGCTGCGTAAACGGTGGCGCTACAGAAATAAAACAATTGGTCAGTCCAAATAGGAATCTCTGTAAAAAAAATATTAAAACGCAGTATTAAACTCATAAACCACACTAGTAACATATTTATTAATTAACTTACATTTGATATATATTTTTATTAAAAATGAAAAGCAAGGAAAAAGTGAGTTTTGTTCATTTGTATTAGTAAAAATATGTCGGTGCACGCGCGTGTTCTTCTGCGTTATTGGACCTGCCAATCATAAAGCCATCTATGTGCTGTGATTCCAGATGCAGAATCAGGGTATGCTTCCCCTGTACCCAGATCTGGGCTTTCCGTGAGCGAGGAGGCAACACTGCAACGCATGAGAAAACGTGGACCTCATAATCCAATGAGCCCCAACCAAATCCTTCTAAAGCTCAGCGCCATGCAGAACTCCCAGAAATCGGACACGCTCAGCTCCAACCTGGCGCACAATGCCGGGATTCGGGACGCCTGGGGACCTCCGGCGTCCCATCAAGAACACAAGGGAATGGTTCCACGTTCCAAATCACAGGAGCATCACAAAGTTGATCCTTTCACTCATTTACAGCAGATAAAGTCCTCTGGCACGCCCGTAGGTATGAAGAATGTTGCGACGCCATTTGAAGTTAGAAAGCTGGGACTCAAACTGAAAGAGTCCCTACACGGGCCAGAAGTTCGGTCCTCCATACCTCCCCCAACCGTAGTGCGGTCGCAGTCGTGTTGCAGCTACAAGGAGAAGAACAGAGGTAGCGTGGGGTGGAGGAGGTCATCTTCTGCGGCAGGCGCTAGCTTCAAGCAGATAGGACATTTTACAAGTTGTGAGGCTGTTCAACCTCTGCGTATGGTCATGGGGCAAACTGGGAGAGAGCCCTGCCCCAAGAGAGAAAAGGCTGAGCAAGTTGTAGCCGCAAACCCTTACAGAGAGGGCTGTGGCTTTCAGCTTCTCACAGTGAAGCAGCTGAAGGAATACGAGGCCGAGACGATGTTTCAGCGCGTGCGGGTGGAGGAGAACGTGCAAGCCGGCAAGAACAAAGAGAGCAAGAAGGCCTGGCTGACCAAAATCCAGGGGAGAAACATTGATGATTTCACCAAGGAAGGAAAAATATCCGCGCCGGAGCTCGGACCCGACGCATTCGTCTGACTCGCTCTTTAAAGGACGCTAGAGTTGTGTGACGCGCGTTGTCGCCCCTCTGGCAGCGAAGGGGTTAATAAGTAGTGATGGGCTTATCCGCCCGAATCGGATTTTCTCGAATTTTCCTCCCCAAAATCCGTTTCGCGGGTGTAAAATCCGCGGACGGATGTGGTCAGTTTTTGAATCCGCCATTGGATACAACCCGTTGACGGGAGTTGTAGACTCCAATCCGTGGATTCAGCAAAATCCGCCCAGGGGTTGCGGAATTCTCGGAGTGTATTGGTAATAATAATAATAAAATCCGCCAAACGCGAATCGCTGGACCAACGCAACCGGCCGACCCGCTGTGGATCCAACTGCGCCCATCTGTATTAATAAGGGTTTCTGAGCTTACACGGGCTGTGTGTATTAGGTAATAACGCCCAACCAAGAATTCAATGATGGTGACATTGGCGTGTCACCCCCTGAAGCTTTTTTATTTCCCTGTGAAATAGATCTGTATAAAAACCGTGTTTATAATACATTTTATAGTTTATATATAAATAATTTAACAAAAAAAATAAAAATATATAAATAAATACTGTTATTATTATTACTATTATTTTTATTATTATTTATACGTGATTTCCTCTCACCTGTGGCATGTCCTTTGACGTCACTGGTACTGCATCACACAGCAGCCGGTGACATCACAATCCCCGCCCACACTGGCCTCACACACGAAGGGTGACCTCACTTCCGGAGTGGGCACCGGAACTCCTCTTTGAAGCGTGTCCCCCTCTCCCCCCCCCCCCCCCCCCCCCCCCACTGAATGCGCATGCGGGAGAGAGATCTGGGAACCCGGAAGAGGCCGCGTGTCCCGGAAGTGAGGAACCCGGAAGTGAGGAGGCCGCTGATTTCTTAGCAACACAGAGAGGGATGATGCGGCAGGTGTGAGGGGGGAGAGAGAGAAGGGACGTGTGAGAGGGGAGAGCGAGAGAAGGAACGTGTGAGGGGGGAGAGAGAAGGAACGTGTGAGGGGGGAGAGAGAAGGAACGTGTGAGGGGGGAGAGAGAAGGGACGTGTGAGGGGGAGAGAGAGAAGGGACGTGTGAGGGGGGAGAGAGAGAGAGAAGGAACGTGTGAGGGGGGAGAGAGAAGGAACGTGTGAGGGGGGAGAGAGAGAAGGGACGTGTGAGAGGGGAGAGAGAGAGAGAAGGAACGTGTGAGGGGGGAGAGAGAAGGAACGTGTGAGGGGGGAGAGAGAGAAGGGACGTGTGAGGGGGAGAGAGAGAAGGGACGTGTGAGGGGGAGAGAGAGAAGGGACGTGTGAGGGGGAGAGAGAGAGAGAAGGAACGTGTGAGGGGGGAGAGAGAAGGAACGTGTGAGGGGGGAGAGAGAAGGGACGTGTGAGGGGGGGAGAGAGAAGGGACGTGTGAGGGGGGGAGAGAGAAGGGACGTGTGAGGGGAGGAGAGAGAGAAGGGACGTGTGAGGGGGGGAGAGAGAGAAGGGACGTGTGAGGGGGGGAGAGAGAGAAGGGACGTGTGAGGGGGGGAGAGAGAAGGGACGTGTGAGGGGGGGAGAGAGAGAAGGGACGTGTGAGGGGGGGAGAGAGAAGGGACGTGTGAGGGGGGGAGAGAGAGAAGGGACGTGTGAGGGGGGAGAGAGAGAGAGAAGGAACGTGTGAGGGGGGAGAGAAGGAACGTGTGAGGGGGGGAGAGAGAAGGGACGTGTGAGGGGGGGAGAGAGAAGGGACGTGTGAGGGGGGGAGAGAGAAGGGACGTGTGAGGGGGGGAGAGAGAAGGGACGTGTGAGGGGAGGAGAGAGAGAAGGGACGTGTGAGGGGGGAGAGAGAAGGGACGTGTGAGGGGGGGAGAGAGAAGGGACGTGTCTGGGGGGGAGAGAGAGAAGGGACGTGTGAGGGGGGGAGAGAGAAGGGACGTGTGAGGGGGGGAGAGAGAAGGGACGTGTGAGGGGGGGAGAGAGAGAAGGGACGTGTGAGGGGGGGAGAGAGAGAAGGGACGTGTGAGGGGGGGAGAGAGAGAAGGGACGTGTGAGGGGGGGAGAGAGAGAAGGGACGTGTGAGGGGGGGGAGAGAGAGAAGGGACGTGTGAGGGGGGAGAGAGAGAAGGGACGTGTGAGGGGGGGAGAGAGAGACGGGACGTGTGAGGGGGGGAGAGAGAGAAGGGACGTGTGAGGGGGGGAGAGAGAGAAGGGACGTGTGAGGGGGGGAGAGAGAGAGAAGGGACGTGTGAGGGGGGGAGAGAGAGAAGGGACGTGTGAGGGGGGGAGAGAGAGAAGGGACGTGTGAGGGGGGGAGAGAGAGAAGGGACGTGTGAGGGGGGGAGAGAGAAGGGACGTGTGAGGGGGGGAGAGAGAGAAGGGACGTGTGAGGGGGGGAGAGAGAGAAGGGACGTGTGAGGGGGGGAGAGAGAGAAGGGACGTGTGAGGGGGGGGAGAGAGAAGGGACGTGTGAGGGGGGGAGAGAGAGAAGGGACGTGTGAGGGGGGGAGAGAGAGAAGGGACGTGTGAGGGGGGAGAGAGAAGGGACGTGTGAGGGGGGGAGAGAGAGAAGGGACGTGTGAGGGGGGAGAGAGAGAAGGGACGTGTGAGGGGGGGAGAGAGAGAAGGGACGTGTGAGGGGGGGAGAGAGAGAAGGGACGTGTGAGGGGGGGAGAGAGAGAAGGGACGTGTGAGGGGGGGAGAGAGAGAAGGGACGTGTGAGGGGGGGAGAGAGAGAAGGGACGTGTGAGGGGGGGAGAGAGAGAAGGGACGTGTGAGGGGAGGAGAGAGAGAAGGGACGTGTGAGGGGGGGGAGAGAGAGAAGGGACGTGTGGGGGAGGAGAGAGAAGGGACGTGTGGGGGGGGGAGAGAGAAGGACCCCGTGTCGTGTGAGGGGGGGGAGAGAGAGAGAAGGACCCCGTGTCGTTTGAGGGGGGGGAGAGAAGGACCCCGTGAGGTGTGAGGGGGGAGAAAGAAGGACCCCGTGAGGGGGAGAGAGAAGGACCCCGTGAGGGGGAGAGAGAAGGACCCCGTGAGGTGTGAGGGGGGGAGAGAGAAGGACCCCGTGAGGTGTGAGGGGGGGAGAGAGAAGGACCCCGTGAGGTGTGAGGGGGGGAGAGAGAAGGACCCCGTGAGGTGTGAGGGGGGGAGAGAGAAGGACCCCGTGAGGTGTGAGGGGGGGGAGAGAGAAGGTCCCCGTGACGTGTGGGGGAGGGAGAGAGAAGGTCCCCGTGACGTGTGGGGGAGGGAGAGAGAAGGACCCCGTGTCGTGTGAGGGGGGGGAGAGAAGGACCCCGTGAGGTGTGAGGGGGGAGAAAGAAGGACCCCGTGAGGGGGAGAGAGAAGTACACCGTGAGGTGTGAGGGGGAGAGAGAAGGACCCCGTGAGGTGTGAGGGGGGGAGAGAGAAGGTCCCTGTGACGTGTGGGGGAGGGGGGGAGAGAGAAGGTCCGTGTGAGGGGGGAGAGAGAGAAGGATCCTGTGACATGGGAGGGGGGGGGGGGGAAGAAGGACTCTGACGTGTCGGGGGGGAAGAGAGGACCATGTGAGGGGGGAGGAAGAAGGACCCTGTGAGGGAGGGGGAGAGAGAAGGATCCTGTGACGAGAGAGGGGGGGCGGGGGAGAGAAGGACCCTGTGACGTGTCGGCGAGGGGGGAAGAGAGGACTGTGTGAGGGGGGAGAGAGAAGGACCCTGTGACATGCGAGGGGGGAGAGAGAGAGAGAAGAATAATAGGACATTATACATAGTTATATACTGAGCATGTGATTGTTATATGGGTATCTGTCATTGATTTGCTGTCATGATGATGGGAGATTACATTCGTATCGGTAGCACTGGGGGGGTTCGGACGCGCTGTGCTACCAGCTCACGTCACCGCTGTCCCTTCCTCTGTAGGACAGTAACGATGAGACGGAGGATGTCTCTCTGTTTGATGCGGATGACGATGAGACGAGGAAATCCAAGAAGAAGAAAATACGGTAACGGGCGCGGTTGCAGCCACTTCTTTCTTAGGCCCGTATTAACTAAACGGTGCTACAATGGGAGTTACGACGTGCAAACGCTTAGCGCTCTTCAGTGAATATGGATCTTGGGAAGGCTGAACCCCTGTATATTGTATTGTATGTCTTTATTTATATAGCGCCATTAATGTACATAGCGCTTCACAGCAGTAATACATGTGGTAATCAAATAAATAACAGGTCATGGGAATAAGCGCTTTAGACATAAAAGTAACATTAAGGAAGAGGAGTCCCTGCCCCGAGGAGCTTACAGTCTAATTGGTTGGTAGGGAGAACGTACAGAGACAGTAGGAGGGAGTTCTGGTAAGTGCGTCTGCAGGGGGCCAAGCTTTATGTATCAGGTGTTCAGAATATCCACAGTGCTATTCATATGCTTCTTTAAGCAGGTGGGTCTTAAGGTGGGTCTTAAAGGTGGATAGAGAGGGTGCTAGTCGGGTACTGAGGGGAAGGGCATTCCAGAGGTGAGGGGCAGTCAATGAAAAAGGTTTAAGGCGGAAGAGGGCTTTAGATACAAAGGGGGTAGAAAGAAGACATCCTTGAGAAGAACGCAAGAGTCTGGATGGTGCATAGCGAGAAATTAGGGCTGAGATGTAAGGAGGGGCAGAGGAGTGTAAAGCTTTAAAAGTGAGGAGGAGAATTGAGTGTGAGATGCGGGATTTAATAGGAAGCCAGGAGAGGGATTTCATGAGGGGAGATGCTGAGACAGATCTAGGAAAGAGTAGGGTGATTCTGGCAGCAGCGTTTAGGATAGATTGTAGGGGAGACAGGTGAGAGGCAGGAAGGCCGGACAGCAGGAGGTTACAGTAATCAAGACGGGAGAGAATGAGGGCCTGAGTCAGAGTTTTAGCAGTCGAGCATATAGCCAAAGCACCCTGTCCTGCTTCAAAACGAGGTTGATGGATGCAACATTTGCAAACCGTACAAAATGTCCTTTTTTTTCCCCCCCACAAATGTGACTGAATCAGTCACAGCGCGATCAAAATTCACCAAGCATGTTAATATATATAGAGATATAGATATGTGTATAAATGTATAGTTATCATTAGACGTGATAAAATAAGCACAGATTTCAATCCCATTACTTCCTAATCTCCTAATCATTTTCTTGGAGGCTTCGCTTATATTTTTGCACGGGTTAAAACCAAAATGGCGGGCAGTGGCATTGTGGAGGTTGCGAGAGATCATGTCATGAGTACTCCTCTCTTTTGGCCGGTAAATCGGACATTGTTGAAGCCATTGGACATGGTGTCTTTCAGGCATCCGATCGCCTCGTTCTTCCACCTGTTTTTCCGGGTCAGCGCCATCGTCGTTTACCTGCTGTGCGAGTTGCTAAGTAGCAGCTTTATCGCCTGCATGGTGACCATCATCTTACTCCTGTCCTGTGACTTCTGGGCGGTGAAGGTGAGTGTCGCTGTAAATCGGTCATTATTCCCAAGCTAGGGAAGGCCAGGGGTCTTGTTAATCGCTTTAACGCGCACGGGGATTGACAATGTATCCCTAAATGGTATCCAAACAACCTGGATGATTATATATTTTTTTTAGGTTTGAAGCAGGGGGTCTCCGGAGCTGATCCGCTTTGATTTCAGCTCTGGGGACACTCTGCTTCCCGAGATACAGACCTCGGTAGTGGGAACACACTGTTTTATATCATAGGTTTGATGCAGGGGTCCTCCGGAGTGGACCTCCCTTGCTCCCCGAGAAACTTTCCTCCACAGGGGGCGCCGGTATCTCGGCGCAGTTTAAATGTCCCGGTCACGCAGGCCTATAAGAACCCCCAAGGGATGGTGTCGCAGCTTCCTATCGGGACGTGGGAAATTTAAAGCCGCCATTTTGAAAGCCCCAACTAGCCCTGTCTAGGCTGCTACCGGCACCCCCTATGGAGCTCTGTATCTCGGGAAGCAGGGGGGTCCCGGAGCTAAAATTAACCCGGTTCAGCTCCGGAGACGACCTGCTTTAGCCTCCTTAAATATGTCACTGTCCTGAATCCACTTTGGTCTTGGGTCATACTGTCCATTTATACAGCGCAGGCATATTGATCCAGGTGCCCGGGTCATCTTCAGGCCGACGGTCACCTTCACCTGTCAACTCTTTTTTTTTTTTTTACTCTAAGCCGGGTCAGGAAGTCGCAGGAAACGTAACGGTGTCACTGATACGTCGTCCTCGTGTCTTCCCCCTAGAACATCACCGGGAGGCTGATGGTCGGGCTGCGGTGGTGGAACCAAGTGGACGATGATGGGAAGAGTCACTGGGTTTTTGAATCCAGGAAGGTAAACGCCTGCTCCAGCTGGTGGTGGTTGGGGGAGAAGGGGGGGGGGGGGGCAGAGATATTTGAAGTTCGAGAGCTGATGTGGAAGCCGGCGGCTTCCCCTGGGAGCCGATCCAACGTTACCCGAGAGATTTGCATCATTTTTTTGTGCCGGTTTTGAGACACAAAAAAATATGACAAAAAAAATGGTTGAGGTTCACAAATACAAAGTCATCTGATGCTGCAACTTTCTATTGGCTGAAGGAATGAGCAGTGCGGACTGCTGTTTTAAAGGAGCAGGTGCTCCCCAAAAGAATGTTATCCCCTCCACCCCCCCCTCCGCCCCCCAGGTTGGAAGCAGGGGGTCTCCGAAGCTGAACCGTCTTCATTTCAGCTCCCGTGGGACCCCCTGCTGCCAGAATTTCCTCCGTAGGGGGCACCGGTAGCGGTTCTGCAGGTTTTAAATGTCCCGGTCACGAAAGCCGCAAGGGACGATGTCACGACTTCCTGTTGGCCCAGGTGACGCAGGACATTTGAGCCGCCATTTCGATAGCCCACATAGCCAACCCGGAGCTGCTACCCCTACCTAGGTAAGTATCTAAGGAAGCAGGGGGTCCCCGGAGATGAAATGAACATGGTTCCGTTCCGGAGACCCCCCCTGCTTCAATCCTGTTTAAAAAAATAAAAAAAAATCGAAAACAGTTCTGCTACACGAATAAACCGGTTTCCTGTTGCTGGCCCCTTTGGCGGGGAAAGGGTTGTCTTCTTAACCTCAGACAGTCCCCCTGCAGTGCAAATGTTAATTATGCGATGATGTCCTTATTCTAACATTGACGGAGCCTGTGCGAGAGTGGATACGCACCCCCTGTATTTCTAAGTGTATTATTTGACCTTCCAAGGCAGCTCAAGGAACAAAATCCTCTTCGGAAGCAGAGTCGCGAATCTTCTGGCTGGGACTCGTCACGTGCCCGATTATTTGGGTGATCTTTGCCTTCACCGCGCTGTTCTCCCTGAAAGTGAAATGGCTGGTAAGTGACCCGCGGGGGCCAGACTTCGTAAAAGGTGACCCCAGCAACGGGAACTTTACACTGCATCGGAATGACCGGTCGGAGAAGTGCCTCATGTCTTTGCATTGTTTAGTAAATCTAGCCATAGATCTATTTTGTGTGCACGGTTGGTGGCGCAGTACGGAGGCAGCCAGCGTTACCGATGATGCAGAAGATCACCGTTTCCACAGGATTTCATATCCGTGACAACGCAAAGCGTCACGACCTGTAACGCAGGCGTTTATATAACCCTGGCTACATCTGTATATGCACTGTCTCTGCTACGTGTCATTAAATCGGGGGTTCTCAACCCCAATCCTCAAGACCCCCCTCCCCCCCCCCCTCTCCCCCAAACAGGTCAGGTTGTAATGGTTATCCCTGCTTTAGCACAGGTGGCTCAATTAATCCCAGCTTTAGGTGGTTCAATAAGTCCCTGCTTCAGCACAGGTGGCTCAATCAGTGGTTCAGTCTTTGACTGAGCCACCTGTGCTGAATCTGGGATATCCTTAAAACCTGACCTGTTGGGAGGGGAGGGAGGGGCTTAAGGGCTGGCGTTGAGAACCCCTGAATTAAATGGTTTGACAGTTCCTTGTGTTATAATGGGGTAGAACGCCCCCCTACGTGGGGTTCTGCGGCTCAAACATCACCCACCCCACACTTTCTAGGCCGCTATAAACCGCTTTGCTATTAGAATAGCTTCACCTCCTACTGAGCGCTGCATGGGGAAAAAGAAATAACTACAACCGCTTACTGGGGTTATCCGTTAAACCGCGAGCGCGCTAATCGGGACCGATCGCACAGGACCTTGCATTCAATTCATTTGTAAAGTATCTTTACCGGGGTGGGAGATTCCACCTCGATCGGCACTATCGCGGTTGAATGAACAACCCGTGAAAAGACGGCGCATCGCGTGGAAGAGCCCAACGATGACGCGGGGGGGGCTGGGCTTTTTTCTTTTCAGGCTGTCGTCATCATGGGCGTCGTTCTGCAAGGCGCCAACCTCTACGGCTACATCAAATGTAAAGTGGGCAGCCGTAAGAATTTAACCAGCCTGGCCACCAGTTACATCGGAACCCAGTTCCTGCGACAGGTGAGCGACGCTGCGACGCGCAACGCTGTGATGTATCGTGTTAAGGACTGTTATTGGTATGGCGCCAACAAATTCAGTAGCGCGGTACAATGTGGGAGGGAGGACTCTATTTTTGGTATGTATGTAATGCACCATTAATGGACACAGCTCTTCATAGCAGTAATACACCTGAAATAATCCTATAAATAATACAAATAACACATAATGGGAAGAAGCGCTTCACACACAAAAGTGACATTTAGGGAAAGGAGTCCCTGTCCCGAAGAGCTTACAATCTAATGACACTAAACATGGTGTGACAGAAGAGAACGGATATGGTAAGACAAACTGAGACCATAGGAAGGCTTGCTGCCCCAGTGTAATCTGCAGAGGTCGGGAGGTTCTGGGGGATTCTGGGAAATAAGATAAGGCACTGATGGAAAACACGACTTTTATCCCATTATTACGCTACGTATTACTTTGGTTTTTTTTTTCTCTCGCACTCTTGCTCTACTATTTGGGGCATTTTCTAACAGCGGCGCCCGCCCAGCGCTGCACATGTTGATGGGGTTAGAATCGGGGCTGATATTTGCATTCTAGCACTTAAAGGGTTAATGTGATGTATGTATATCTTTATGTAGTGCTGTCCTGGTACACAGCGCGTCACAGCACGTCACAGCGCGTCACAGCAGTAACACACAGGACATCGTAATAATATAACACATAATGGGAACAAGCGCTTGAGGATTAAAAGTAACATTGGATAAAGGAGTTCCTGCCCCGAGGAGCTTACAATCTAAGTAATAATGTGCAGTGGAGCTTTGTGTATCTGGGCCTTTCTGTGGGGTATTGTGACAATTATTTCCTTTTCAGACACTGGCAAAAGAGAACCAAGCAGAATCCTAAAGTGCGCAGGACGGCGGCCTGCCCGGATTATATTTCTCCCGCCGGAGAGAAGGGGGGAAAAAAAACAATTTTTTGGATCAAAACACAATGTTGAAATTTTATCTTTTCAGATACTTTTCCAGAAGCGTTAAATTTGCTGCTGTGGCGTCGGTCACATGCAAGGGGCCGTGTATAAAAGCCGAGCTCATTCTCTGTCTGTGTGATAGTCCCATCCCCCTGTGATCAGGAAGGAGATGGGAGTCCTTTTTCCTAATGCTTTCTGAGAACACCCTGATACGGGAAAATGTCTCTTAAATCTGCTTTTAAGAGGTATTCTAATTAAATAGGACAGAGGCGGCCAACTCCAGTCCTCAAGGGCCGCCAACAGGTCAGGTTTTCAGGAGATCCCAGCTGTCGAAGATTGAGCCATCTGTGCTGAAGCAGGGATATCCTGAAACCGTGACCTGTTGGTGGCCCTTGAGGACTAGAGCTGGCCACGCCTAAAACGGGGGCGTTGGATTTGGCAGGAAACAAATAGAACACGTACAAATAATTTTTCTATCACTAATGCAATATATTTACACTTCGAGAAATATTTACTGTACAGTTTTGCTTTGGGGGAAGAGTTGTAAATATGTATTTATAGATGCGGGGTAACTGCAGTGCGGCGGTGCGTTTATCCGAAACTTACAAGGTGATAAATAAAAGATATTTCTCAAATGCGTTCTTGCAGTTTTTTTTAAGTCAGGCGGATCTTTCTGTCAGGGAAGGGAGACTGTCGCCCGTCGGGTGTCACCCAGCCCTCTTTTCCTTACCTCACTTCTCCCCCTCTTTCATGCCACCCACCCTGTGCTTATATTACTTCTCGTGTTACAAACCTCTACTCGCTGGATTTCATCCCCCCTGGGAAATACATTGTGGACTCGTGTGGATGGGGAATGAGAAGGCGCAATCAGACAGGGGCCAGTTTGAATTTCTTAGTGTTTGTCAACTAATTGTTTTCTTTCCCCTAACCCCCTCCCCTCCCTCCTTATCAGAGAGCTAATGAAGGGGAGGGGGAGGTTCTGGCTGTACAAGTGCCCGCTGATCCCGCAGTGACATCATACAGTGACATCACAGAAAATGAAATCATATCGCCCGCAAGTCTCCCACTCACATAAATGGAAAATACTTCGGTGCCAGGTTCGGGTAAAATGGTATCAATCATTAAGATTCCTTCATCGTGGCACTGGGATTAGAGTGCTTCGGTACTAGGGATTTCCCGTAATATAGAGTACACTGTTTGGTGAAGGGACCTCCCAGTGCAACGTCTGCCTTGTCCTCCGATGACCTCTCTTTCTCCCTGTCCAAGAGTAAACAAGATGTTCGTGTGGCCTAATACCCTGAATTATTGGCCCAAGCGGTCAGAGCACCTCTCAGATGTTCAGTTTATCTCGGATGTGTAGGGGAAGTTCAACTTCGCTTTTAATTTTAAATATACCTTTTCCCGCAGGGGGTTAATGTCTAATGACAGGCGATAGTTGTGTGATCTCTTCTGTTGCATAGTATATGAGGTTGGGGGGGAAAAAAGGACCTGTCAATCGAGTTTAACTTATGTTAGATTTTGACGACTGAGATACTAATCCAATATTGGTATTCATATTGATCCAGAGGAAGGCAAACGCAGAATCCCAGTGACACACAACCCGATGATGTCTCATAAGGGGAAAGAAAATCCCTTCCTGACTCCACTAATGGCCATCACATTTCTCCCTGGATCGACCTCCTTCCTATGTTTACTTATTTGGTGCTTGCTGAAAGTACCCAACGTTGCTCGGGGATTCCAAAAATACTGAGATGTATACATGGATAATTAACATTTTTAGTCTCTTAATGCGAAATCCCCTTCTAAAACTACAACTCCTCCACCCGTAACAGTGTCATTGCCTCTGAGGTCCTGAAGAGTTCGGGCGAGAGCCTCTAAGGCCGCGCGAATAGTGCGCGGGACGGGTGATGTCACCTGTCGCCGTCGCCGCTAGCCAAAGTTATATTTCGCTTTGCGGCGGCGGCGGTGCGGGCGTACTGGCATTGGATTGGTTCAGGGGCTGTCACATGAGGCGACAGCCCTTGAAAAATCAAATATTGGCAGCTACCAAAATTCGCGATGCGACGTCGCTTTGCCGCTGTCGCGCATACTATATGCGCACGCGGCGGCGGCGGCAATGCATTTGTTTTTGGGCGCCCGTCGCGGGCACTATACGCACGACCCTATTTCCGCGTGTGTGCGGGACATTGCGCTCTCGTCCCAAACAAGGATCTCGCCTTGAGTGAAGGGGTGAGTTGTGTGAATGGCCCGAACCCCGTATTGCTTCCCTCCGCCCTAAAGCGAAATCAGGATTACAGAAAATGACTCGCACTGTCAGGGGATTGTGACAAACCTTTTGTTCAAAGGCGCAATCCCAGCAGTATCCTACGTGTGGGGTGTTCTTTTAAAGTACATCCGTTCTGTAGTATTAGATAATACTGGCTTTTTATTATAAAATTCAACTCTTAATGTCATTTTTAATGAGTGTTATACACTGAGCATCCTTTGATTTCTATCGCAGGTTTAGCCACCTCCCCAGCAGTGCAAGATCTTTGCAACACTTTCCTGTTTGTGATAATTTGTTGCCAATGTTCCCAGCGGTTTGAGCTGCAAACTGTAACAGTAGATAATGTTACCTTAGTAATATAAGAATACATTGTAGCTACTGAGTTACACTGACTGAAGGATTTATTTGAAACGGAAAGATAGCCATTTAGTGAACCCCGGGAAACAGGATCTGTGCTGATCGATCACAGGAGACCCAATCGATCGTCAGCGTAGGTAATTCGTTTTCAATAAAGGTAATCACAGTCGGCGTAAATTAAAACAAAGAAAAGATTGTTTTTTTTTTTTTTTTAACGGCTTGGATTGCCTCTTTAAGAGACAGGAAAGTAAGTGGCATATATAGGTGTATAACTTGCATGAAAGCAGACGTTTGGAGCAGGCACCTGAGCGTGATGGGAATGACAGGACGCTCGCTGTGCCACACGCTGCGTATCCCACGCTGTACTTCTGAAGCGCTTCAGCCCGAGACGTGAAAACCACAGCCATGCGTGGAATGTTCTTCCAACCCGCAGGCAGGAGGCACGGGCGGCTGGGGGGGGATTCTCTCTGACACACGGTTATTTTCATGGATAACGCATTGGCCGGGTGTCATCAAAGCGCGGTCTGCGCTAACGCTGGCAAAATTGCTGATGTCCGCCATTAAAGTCAATGGATAATATCGCCGGGGGGGGGGGGGGGAGCGATATCGCACTGTGGTAACTCCCGGCCAGAGTCTCTGAACCAAGAAACTATTCCTCAAGCCGCCCCCCCCCCCCCGCCCCCAAAAAGTCAGGTTTTTAGGATATCTCTGCTTCAGCACAGGTGACCCAATCAGAGCCACCTGTGCTTGATTAGGGATATCCTGAAAACCTGACCTGTTGGGGAGGGCTTGAGGACTGGAGTCAAGCACCCCTGCACTAGATTGTAAGCTCTCCGGAGCAGCGCCCTGTGTTTAAGCTTGTCATTTATATTTGAATATATACAACAGCCTGGACTCAGGGCTGCTGTCTCACACCCACAGTCACAGCCAAGCACTGCCAACTACTGCACCTACCCACCATCAAGGCCAGGCACTGCCATCTACTGCACCTACCAACCATCAAGGCCAGGCACTGCCATCTACTGCACCTACCAACCATCAAGGCCAGGCACTACCATCTACTGCACCTACCCACCATCAAGGCCAGGCACTGCCAACTACTGCACCTACCCACCATCAAGGCCAGGCACTACCATCTACTGCACCTACCCACCATCAAGGCCAGGCACTACCATCTACTGCACCTACCCACCATCAAGGCCAGGCACTGCCATCTACTGCACCTACCCACCATCAAGGCCAGGCACTGCCATCTACTGCACCTACCCACCATCAAGGCCAGGCACTGTCACCTACTGCACCTACCCACCATCAAGGCCAGGCACTGCCAACTACTGCACCTACCCACCATCAAGGCCAGGCACTACCATCTACTGCACCTACCCACCATCAAGGCCAGGCACTACCATCTACTGCACCTACCCACCATCAAGGCCAGGCACTGCCATCTACTGCACCTACCCACCATCAAGGCCAGGCACTGCCATCTACTGCACCTACCCACCATCAAGGCCAGGCACTGTCACCTACTGCACCTACCCACCATCAAGGCCAGGCACTGCCATCTACTACACCTACCCACCATCAAGGCCAGGCACTAACATCTACTGCACCTACCCACCATCAAGGCCAGGCACTGCCATCTACTGCACCTACCCACCATCAAGGCCAGGCACTGCCATCTACTGCACCTACCCACTATCAAGGCCAGGTACTGCCATCTAATGCACCTACCCACCATCAAGGCCAGGCACTGCTATCTACTGCACCTACCCACCATCAAGGCCAGGCACTGCCATCTACTGCACTTATTCCCTCACCTGCTGTCTCTGTAACTCTCCCAACATTCCGCTTAGATTGTAAGCTCTCCGGGGCAGGGATTTCCTTTCCTACTGTCTGACTTTGCTTGATGCTGTATGTAGTGTATTGTAATTCCCTGTACTGTATTGTCTCTTTGTAAGGCGCTGAGTACACTGTGGGCGCTGCTATATAAAGAGAGACTGTACCCTTCCTTATAGAGTGTAAGCTCTGCGGGACAGGTACTGTAACAATGTATGTTAATGTTGGTTATCTTATTGTGTTTCGCCCTCTTATTGTACTGCGCTACGGAATATGTTGGCACAATATAACTAAAACATAACAATAATTCAATACTCTTCTAATAAATACAAGTGGATGCGTTTAATCATCGTCGCCTTATATTCCAGCCAGTCCGGAGTGGGGACCGGTTCCTGCGTCATTGACGATATCGGTGGGGGGGGGGGGGGAATGTTATGACGATGGTGATTGGGTAGGCTTCTGCCTCCTGCAGTCCTCAACATGAACACTAGAGGGAGCTCAGCCCCCGTCAGGTCCCAGCCACCAGGGCAAAATGGCCGCTGTGATGCTCTCGGCAAACCATAGCAAACTTGTTCCAAGCTGGCGGAATCTGGAGCGAATTAACAACCTGCCTGTCTGATCCCAAGGAACGATCCTTCTCGGGGTGGGGGGAAGGGAAGAAGGGACGGGCTTGGAGAGGTTGAGGAGAAAGCGAGAGCGCGCGCGGGGATTAGTACGCCCAGGCCGGGCTGCGCTGTGGGATTGGCAGTGCCGGTGCGGCCCAGTGTCCACACTTTTATAATGCGTCAATATTCCTCAAGTCCTCCAGGGCCACCAACGGGTCAGGTTTTCAGGATATCTCTGCTTCAGCACAGGTGACAATCAGTGGCTCTGTGATTATGACTGCGCGGTTGGGGGAGGGGGAGTTAACGTTTCATGTAGGTCTGCAAAGGGTAGCTGATTTCTCTCCAGCCCTGAAAGGGTTAATCCGCTCCATGGAACCATTTTGAGCCGTTGAGAACATCTTTCGGCCTTTTATATAGTCATATTCTTTTATTATAATAATATTCTGGGCTGAGAACACGTGAGCAGAGACTGATATAGGATGGAATATTCTATAATATGAGACAGTATAATATCATGTGATAAAAGGCAGTGGTTTGGCCTTACCTGTCCGGTCCCTTTAAAAAAAAAAAAACAGGCTTTGTGATGTCATAGGACACAGCAGTGACATCAGCAAGCCTAAGGTAAGATGCTCTCCCTCACAGACAGTAAATAAGGCTACTACATTCCCCAGGCTTTGTGATGTCATAGGATACAGCAGTGACATCAGCAAGTCACATGTTCTATGTACATTTTCTCTGGTGTAGGGGGGCAGTTCCAGGCCCCCCTGGGGCACCGATGCTCACATTTATATGCTGCATTGCCGTTAGTTACCCCGCCCCGCCTGCGGAGGAAGGAGCCGTTTATATTCCGCTCACACCCGGCCCACTGCAGGAATAACCCGAGGTGGACGTCCCGCGCCCAAATGCACCTGTCCAGCATCCATGAATTGGATATAGAGGCCCTTATGCTGCCAGCTCGGATAGTGCCGATCCGGCGCTATCGCACGGAACGCCCCGCTGGACTTCAATGGGACTTGTGCCGGATGTTAAAGAATAGGGGCCATAGGCTGTGACGTACCCCAATAATTGCTGGGGTCATCAGCGTGAGCGGCTGGTTTCAGAGATGTGAGGTTCCCAGGACGGAAATGAGTAATTGTGCGCCCCGTTATTCGTGGCTCGGGAAGGTAATGTGGGCCCGTTATTCGTGGCTCAGGGATGTGTGCCCCCCGTTATCCGTGGCTCGGGGCATCGGGGATGTGCGCCCCATTATTTGTGACTCGGGACCTCGGGATGTGCGCCCCGTTATTCGTGGCTCGGGGCCTCAGGATGTGCGCCCCGTTATTCGTAGCTCGGGACGGTAATGTGCGCCCCGTTATTCGTGGCTCGGGGATGTGCGCCCCGTTATTCGTGGCTCGGGGATGTGCGCCCCGTTATTCGTGGCTCGGGACCTCGGGATGTGCGCCCCGTTATTCGTGGCTCGGGACCTCGGGATGCGCGCCCCGTTATTCGTGGCTCGGGACCTCGGGATGTGGGCCCCGTTATTCGTGGCTCGGGGCGGTAATGTGCGCCCCGTTATTCGTGGCTCAGGGATGTGTCCCCTGTTATTCGTGGCTCGGGGATGTGCGCCCCGTTATTCGTGGCTCGGGACGTGCGCCCCGTTATTCGTGGCTCGGGGATGCAGACAATGAATTCTCCGGGCTCCTGCCTCAGTTTGGTTACAGGACGTCCTGTGACATGTGAGAGATTGCAGCTGCAGAGAGAATCATTCACCCTCCTCCCCGTGTTACACGCGTGACGGGTCACTGCTACAGAGATATTGCACGGGCAGTCCCCCGATGGGCACTTTCTCGGTGTAATGGGGGAAGATTCACTAAGCTGTGATCGTGCCCAGGGCCGCCTACAAATCTCCCGGGCCCCCCCCCCCCTTTGTCGGCGGTCTTGTGAGCTTCCCCCCTTTACACCTCTTTGCTACCCCCTCCTCCCCATGTATTTCTCCCCCCCTGTCTCTCACTGTGCCCCCTCTCCGCTTTCACTCAATTACCCCCTCACTCAATCCCGCTCCCTCAATACCCTCCTCCTCACAGTCTTTCCTTCCTCCCCTCCTGCGCACGCACGCACGCACGCACGCACGCACGCACGCACGCACACACGCACACACGCACACACGCACACACAATCCCCCCCGCAATAATTAACTCCACAATACACACAACACCCTTCCCCAAACAAAACTATCCAAAAATACAAACACCCCCCCAAATTCCAACAACACCCCCCCAAATTCCAACAACTCCCCCCCAAATTCCAACAACACCCCCCAAATACAAACATCACCCCCCAAATACAAACATCACCCCCCAAATACAAACAACCCCCAAATTCCAACATCACCCCCCAAATACAAACACCCCCCCAAATTCCAACAACACCCCCCAAATACAAACACCCCCCCAAATTCCAACACCCGCCCCCAATTACAAACACACTTAACTTGGAGATGGTCTCAGGTCTGTGGTGGTCGCGGAGCCCCGGCCCTCTTTCTCCCGCCAGTGCGCGTCCAGATGTGGCGTCCAGCCTCCGGCGCCCACCGGCGTGGGAGAGAGGCCCCCGGCGTGGGAGAGAGGCCCCCGGCGTGGGAGAGAGGCCCCCGGCGTGGGAGAGAGGCCCCCGGCGTGGCAGAGAGGCCCCCGGCGTGGGAGAGAGGCCCCCGGCGTGGGAGAGAGGCCCCCGGCGTGGGAGAGAGGCACTGGTGTGGGAGAGAGGCCCTGGTGTGGGAGAGAGGCCCCCGGCGTGGGAGAGAGGCCCCCGGCGTGGGAGAGAGGCACCAGGCGTGGGAGAGAGGCCCCCGGCGTGGGAGAGAGGCCCCCGGCATGGGAGAGAGGCCCTGGTGTGGGAGAGAGGCCCCCGGCGTGGGAGAGAGGCCCCCGGCGTGGGAGAGAGGCACCCGGCGTGGGAGAGAGGCCCTGGTGTGGGAGAGAGGCACTGGTGTGGGAGAGAGGCCCCCGGCGTGGGAGAGAGGCCCCCGGCGTGGGAGAGAGGCCCCCGGCGTGGGAGAGAGGCCCCCGGCGTGGGAGAGAGGCCCCCGGCGTGGGAGAGAGGCCCTGGTGTGGGAGAGAGGCCCCCGGCGTGGGAGAGAGGCCCCCAGTGTGGGAGAGAGGCCCCCGGTGTGGGAGAGAGGCCCTCGGTGTGGGAGAGAGGCCCTCGGCGTGGGAGAGAGGCACCCGGCGTGGGAGAGAGGCCCCCGGCGTGGGAGAGAGGCCCCCGGCGTGGGAGAGAGGCCCCCGGCGTGGGAGAGAGGCCCCCGGCGTGGGAGAGAGGCCCCGGCGTGGGAGAGAGGCCCCCGGTGTGGGAGAGAGGCCCCCGGCGTGGGAGAGAGGCCCTGGTGTGGGAGAGAGGCCCCCAGCGTGGGAGAGAGGCCCCCGGCGTGGGAGAGAGGCCCCCGGCGTGGGAGAGAGGCACCCGGCGTGGGAGAGAGGCCCCCGGCGTGGGAGAGAGGCCCCGGCGTGGGAGAGAGGCCCGCAGCAGTTGGGGAGAGCCGTGGCCCAGCGGTAACCAGAGACCCGGCAGCCGAACGCAGGCGTGGGGGCTGACCTCTGTCCGGGCCCCTCTTCCAGCACGAGCCGGACGAGCCCCCCGTAGCCCCCGGCCCGGGACACATGCCCCCCCCCCCCCCTTGCCGGCGGTCCTGATCGCACGGAAACTCATATTGAAGCCAGTAGGTAGATTCCGTGCAAAAGCTCCATGATCTGCACTATCGCAGCTTAACAAATAACAGCCCTCCCGATTGGTCGATTCTTTAGCAGCTACAGTCAGCAGTCGTGGTGGGAAAAATAGAAAAGTAGTGGTACTCTGCGACACTTAGGGGCTCATTCTGTATCATGGGGGGCAACTCCAGTCCTCAAGGGCCACCAACAGGTCAGGTTTTAAGAACCTCCCAGCTTCAGCAGGGACTGATTGAGCCACCTGTACTGACGCAGGGATATCCTTAAAACCTGACCTGTTGGTGACTCTTGAGGACTGGAGTTGGCCTGCCCTGTTGAATATTGTCCGAAGCGGCAATCCGTGGCATTTTTCTGTACAATGTGCCCAACAGCTGCTCGGGCCCTTTACAGACACCCCAACTGTCCCTATTTCTTATGCCCTGTACCCATGAAAACCAGATACTGCCCCTATTTCTGCCTGTGTATCAGCTGAGACCATATGCCCGATGTTGGAGGGTCCGCAGTATGAAATGACCCCCATAGTAACATCGCACTCTGACCACTGATTGTGAGAGGAAGATACTTGGATAAAGATAGAGAACATCCCGGCTGCCCCGGGACTTAAAGGGTCAATCCCTCCCCCAGTGACGGGTTTAAGGGGGTCACATCTGTAAGCATTTTAATGTTGTTGTTGGGAGGGTGTGATTTCCCCATGCAGCTCCCTTCTGTGTGATGTCACTGTGTGATGTCACTGTGTGGTGTCACTGTGTGGTGTCACTGTGTGGTGTCACTGTGTGATGTCACTGTGTGATGTCACTGTGTGATGTCACT
Source organism: Ascaphus truei (assembly GCF_040206685.1). Taxonomy (NCBI): domain Eukaryota; kingdom Metazoa; phylum Chordata; class Amphibia; order Anura; family Ascaphidae; genus Ascaphus; species Ascaphus truei. The sequence goes on along the minus strand of NC_134504.1, from coordinate 4,134,068 downwards.
GTGTGGTGTCACTGTGTGGTGTCACTGTGTGATGTCACTGTGTGGTTTCACTGTGTGGTGTCACTGTGTGATGTCACTGTGTGGTGTCACTGTGTGGTGTCACTGTGTGGTGTCACTGTGTGGTGTCACTGTGTGATGTCACTGTGTGGTGTCACTGTGTGGTGTCACTGTGTGGTGTCACTGTGTGATGTCACTGTGTGGTGTCACTGTGTGGTGTCACTGTGTGGTGTCACTGTGTGATGTCACTGTGTGCTTGTACAGTCCGAGTCCCCACCTCCCCTTATCAGCTCTCTGATAGGGCAGCATTGGATAAGGGGGAAATAAAACTCTCCCCCATTCGGGGACCCGTAAGAAACGAAACGGAACGATTACATGCGGGATTACGCAGGCCAGAGAAAGCTTCGCTGAGCATCATGGGAAAGTGCGTGCAATGCTCGCGCAGCGCCCACAATGAAGTCACATACTTGGCCAGTGTAAGGCTCGTACTGGAAGCGTGCGTGTAACACCAGGAAGCGTGCGAGTAACACCAGGAAGCGTGCGTGTAACACCAGGAAGCGTGCGTGTAACACCAGGAAGCGTGCGTGTAACACCAGGAAGCGTGCGAGTAACACCAGGAAGCGTGCGAGTAACACCAGGAAGCGTGCGTGTAACACCAGGAAGCGTGCGTGTAACACCAGGAAGCGTGCGTGTAACACCAGGAAGCGTGCGTGTAACACCAGGAAGCGTGCGTGTAACACCAGGAAGCGTGCGTGTAACACCAGGAAGCGTGCGTGTAACACCAGGAAGCGTGCGTGTAACACCAGGAAGCGTGCGTGTAACACCTCATCCCGTCCAGCCACCAAAAGCCGGCGGCGTGAAGGTTTAAAAGTGCATTAACCCGGCAGTGCAGAAATAAAACCCGCTTATAACCGACCTTCCGACATTGAGCGCAGGAAAACAGGCCAGACGTTCGTTCCCAGGTTAATGTGAGCTGCAGAATACAATAGTGAGCTCGCCCTATGGACGCCCCAAAACACCCCATTCCCTGTATTATACATCAGTTTACCAATAAAACCCATGCACTTCTGGATTTATGTGTTGGTGCTGATATATACGTGTTAACTCAGGAGGGGGAGGGAGGCGCGGGTATGATGCCTTTTGTTGGACCAACAAGTAGTTGATATGTTACTCGCTTTCCAGCCTCTCCGGGTCAGGGTAACCTAACTCTGAGGGAAGTGTTCTTTTCCGCTTCGATCGCGTCCTGCGTGCCCACGGTACAGGGAAAACGGGGGGGGGGGGGGGGGGGGCTCCTCTTCTGTTAAGGGGTCGCCGTGGCCAAATGATTGTGCTTGTGCCGGCACTCAAAAGGTTAAGTAGATGCCTTGGCGCTCAGAACATTACCCCTGTCTTCGCGTGGGAAGCCGGATCAGCGTTTAGTTAGTTATCTGCGACCAGGACAATATAGATATACATATACCATGTAACTACCCCCAACTCCCCCTACTGACTCTCCCCAAGGTGCATGCTGGGACAGAGACGCAGAATGTGATACATCTCCTTATAATCTGTGCCCCATGTAACTCCCCCAACTCCTCCTACTGACTCTCCGCAAGGTGCAAGCTGGGACAGAGACACAGAATGTGATATATCTCATTATAATCTGTGCACCATGTAACTCCCCCCCCCCCCCAACTCCTCCTACTGACTCTCCCCAAGGTGCATGCTGGGACAGAGACGCAGAATGTGATACATCTCATTATAATCTGTGCCCCATGTAACTCCCCCCAACTCCTCCTACTGACTCTCCGCAAGGTGCAAGCTGGGACAGAGACACAGAATGTGATATATCTCATTATAATCTGTGCCCCATGTAACTCCCCCAACTCCTCCTACTGACTCTCCGCAAGGTGCAAGCTGGGGCAGAGACGCAGAATGTGATACATCTCATTATAATCTGTGCACCATGTAACTCTCCCCAACTCCTCCTACTGACTCTCCTCAAGGTGCATGCTGGGACAGAGACGCATAATGTGATACATCTCATTATAATCTGTGCACCATGTAACTCCCCCCAACTCCTCCTACTGACTCTCCCCAAGGTGCAAGCTGGGGCAGAGACGCAGACTGTGATACATCTCATTATAATCTGTGCACCATGTAACTCCCCCAACTCCTCCTACTGACCCCCCCCCAGGTGCAAGCTGGGGCAGAGAAGCAGAATGTGATACATCTCATTATAATCTGTGCACCATGTAACTCCCCCCAACTCCTCCTACTGACTCTCCCCAAGGTGCATGCTGGGACAGAGACGCAGAATGTGATACATCTCATTATAATCTGTGCACCATGTAACTCCCCCCAACTCCTCCTACTGACTCTCCCCAAGGTGCATGCTGGGGCAGAGACGCAGAATGTGATACATCTCATTATAATCTGTGCCCCATGTAACTCTCCCCAACTCCTCCTACTGACTCCCCCCAAGGTGCAATATGGGGCAGAGACGCAGAATGTGATACATCTCATTATAATCTGTGCCCCATGTAACCCCCCCAACTCCTCCTACTGACTCTCCCCAAGGTGCAATATGGGGCAGAGAGACGCAACAGTTCTGTAACTAATATGGCCACTCCCCAAATCGCAAGGTGATGCACACGGGCGCAAAACTTTGAGCAAAAATACATTGATATAAAGAGATGCAATGTGCATCTATTTAGCGCCAATGTTGCTATGATACATCACCCTCTACGTGTCTACGTACTGACCCCCCAGCCCTTTCTCAGTGAAAGGGTTAATCCCGCCCACGGTGACTGCTTTTTCGGCAGATCTCCACCAGTTAGGCTCTTCCTTATCTATTTCCAACTGCTTCCTAAGTGGTTAAATGCAGGATGCTGACCTTCTGGCCGCACTTCCTGTATGGCCCCTCCCCAGGGCGACGAGCGACAGAATTCCTCCAGGAAATGACAACGATTTCTCGGGAAGCCCAACAACATTGTCTGACTCCCAGAGGCGGCTTGTGCGAAAGTGCCACCAGCGACCGGCTAGTGGGCCATGTACGCCGTCCGTGTAGCCAAGATTACGGCAACCCGCCGCCGGACATACGCAACCTACCAGTGGGGGGCAGCGGCCATTATTTGGAAGTAGCCGCACGCGAGAAGTGCGCGGGGCTATCACGCGATATCCCCCGTGGGAGCGCACCGCGTGTTACAGTAACACAGCTTGACAATCACGTCATTTTCCATGCTCTTAGACCCGGGGTGGACAACTCCAGTCTTCGAGGGTCACTGACAGGTCAGGCTTTAAAGATATCCCTGCTTCAGCACAGGTGGCTCAATTAGTCAATGGCTGAGGCACTGATTGAGCCACCTGTGCCAAATCAGGGCTATCCTGAAAGCGTGACCTGTTGGTGGCCCTTGAAGACTGGAGCTGTCCACCCCTGTCGCGACTCAACATTAGAGAAGCGTGAAATTTACAACAAAGTAAGTAATGGCGTGCTCCAGATCTGCGGTAATAGTAATGGCGCTGGACGGTGGTGATCTCGGGCCCACGGCACAGCTCCCAAGATCTACAGCTTTCCAAAGTCCGGGCTTGGCATCAAATGGAAAGGACGTTTCAAAAGCTTAGCCAACCCCTACCCGTTTTGCAGGGGATCCCGTAGAGAAGAACCACCGGTGCGAAACGCGTAGGGATTTAATAAGCCTCTTAACCACGACTCCGGATGTTTACGGGCACCAGGGCGGGTTACTCCTAGCAGCACGTGTGGCCATGCCTGCACCCGATTCCTCACAACTGCCAACAGAAGACTGGGTGCTAAACTCATCCAGCTTTCTGTAAATGGGAACGCTGACGCAGGTAAGGTGTGCCGATAATCGGCATTCAAATCACGAACATGTTTAGGATCTATGAGACATTTGCACATCTGTAGTCCGCATCCCATGGCCTAGACTTCAGGAGTTAATTAATGTTATTGTCTTCGTTTCCAAAGGGGCCACAGCGTCAGTTAATCGAATATGCCACAAATGATCCCTATAGAAATTAACTCATTTGTCAGGTCTTTAAAAGTTCACGCTCCGCAAACACATCCTGAGTATAAAGAAGGAAATAGTCACTCCAGTAGCGTTGGACGGTGACGTAACTTACAGTGCCACCCGACTCTTATCTCTAGTTAAATTCCAGCTCAAGGTTCTGCCTATTTCTGTTTAATTCTGTTAAATGTCTTAAAACCTACAGTACATCAATAGCTGGTTCTGACCCAAGGTGATAAGCTCACTAAGCATATAAGACTTTGGGGGCGGTGATGCCGTGTCGTTGAAACCCTATAGAACCCTATGGAACTAGAGTAATGCGTGGCAGGCAGAGTAATACATAGTAATTAGAGTAATGCGTTGCAGGTGGGGGTATATAGTGCCGGCAGTGAAGGAGTTAAACAGTGGTACCAAACAGCGGGCGTGCAGGGTCCTCCCGCCGGCCTCTCTGCCCACCATTACCCGGGACAAAGCGTCGCATTGTCAGCGCCCAGAGCAGCGCACAAGCCATGAATGTGACACTTGTTTCCTCCGGCTGCTTTAGGTGTAAAGAGGAATGGGCTCAGGCGGGGGGGGCTCAGGGGGGGGGCCTCAGGATGGGGAGGGGGGCTCAGGATGGGGAGGGGGCTCAGGATGGGGAGGGGGGCTCAGGCGGGGGGAAGGGGCTCAGGCAGGGGAGGGGGGCTCAGGCGGGGGGGCTCAGGATGGGGAGGGTGGCTCAGGCGGGGGGAAGGGGCTCAGGCAGGGGAGGGGGGCTCAGGCGGGGGGGCGCTCAGGATGGGGAGGGGGGCTCAGTGTGTATCAGAGTATTAATGTGCTTGTGTGTGTGCGTGCGCTGGTGAATCAGTGTGTATCAGAGTATTAATGTGCGTGTGTGCGTGCGCTGGTGAATCAGTGTGTATCAGAGTATTAATGTGCGTGTGTGCGTGCGCTGGGGAATCAGTGTGTATCAGAGTATTAATGTGCTTGTGTGTGTGCGTGCGCTGGTGAATCAGTGTGTATCAGAGTATTAATGTGCGTGTGTGCGTGCGCTGGTGAATCAGTGTGTATCAGAGTATTAATGTGCGTGTGTGCGTGCGCTGGGGAATCAGTGTGTATCAGAGTATTAATGTGCTTGTGTGTGTGCGTGCGCTGGTGAATCAGTGTGTATCAGAGTATTAATGTGCGTGTGTGCGTGCGCTGGTGAATCAGTGTGTATCAGAGTATTAATGTGCGTGTGTGCGTGCGCTGGGGAATCAGTGTGTATCAGAGTATTAATGTGCTTGTGTGTGTGCGTGCGCTGGTGAATCAGTGTGTATCAGAGTATTAATGTGCGTGTGTGTGTGTGTGTGCGCTGGTGAATCAGTGTGTATCAGAGTATTAATGTGCTTGTGTGTGTGCGTGCGCTGGTGAATCAGTGTGTATCAGAGTATTAATGTGCGTGTGTGTGTGTGTGCGTGCGCTGGTGAATCAGTGTGTATCAGAGTATTAATGTGCGTGTGTGTGTGCGTGCGCTGGTGAATCAGTGTGTATCAGAGTACTAATGTGTGTGTGTGCGTGCGCTGGTGAATCAGTGTGTATCAGAGTATTAATGTGTGTGTGCGTGCGTGCGTGCGCTGGTGAATCAGTGTGTACCAGAGTATTAATGTGCATGTGTGTGTGTGTGCGTGTGTGTGCGTGAACTGGTGAATCAGTGTGTATCAGAGTATTAATGTGCGTGTGCATGTGTGTGCGTGCGCTGGTGAATCAGTGTGTATCAGACTATTAATGTGCGTGTGTATCAGAGTATTAATGCGTGTGTGTGTGCGTGCACTGGTGAATCAGTGTGTATCAGAGTATTGATGTGCGTGTGTGTGTGCGTGCGCTGGTGAATCTGTGTGTATCAGAGTATTAATGTGTGTGTGTGTGTGCGTGCGCTGGTGAATCTGCGTGTATCAGAGTATTAATGTGCGTGTGTGTGTGTGTGTGTGTGTGTGCGTGCGCTGGTGAATCTGTGTGTATCTGAGTATTAATGTACGTGTGTGTGTGTGTGCGCTGGTGAATCTGTGTGTATCAGAGTATTAATGTGCGTGTGTGTGTGCGTGCACTGGTGAATCAGTGTGTATCAGAGTATTAATGTGCGTGTGTGTGTGTGCGTGCACTGGTGAATCAGTGTGTAGCAGAGTAATAATGTGCGTGTGTGTGCGTGCACTGGTGAATCAGTGTGTCAGAGTATTAATGTGCGTGTGTGTGTGCGTGCACTGGTGAATCTGTGTGTATCAGAGTATTAATGTGCGTGTGTGTGTGCGTGCGCTGGTGAATCTGTGTGTATCAGAGTATTAATGTGCGTGTGTGTGTGCGTGCACTGGTGAATCAGTGTGTATCAGAGTATTAATGTGCGTGTGTGTGTGTGCATGCACTGGTGAATCAGTGTGTATCAGAGTATTAATGTGAGTGTGTGTGTGCGTGCACTGGTGAATCAGTGTGTATCAGAGTATTAATGTGCGTGTGTGTGTGCGTGCGCTGGTGAATCTGTGTGTATCAGAGTATTAATGTGCGTGTGTGTGTGTGTGTGCGTGCGCTGGTAAATCAGTGTGTATCAGAATATTAATGTGCGTGTGTGTGTGCGTGCACTGGTGAATCTGCGTGTATCAGAGTATTAATGTGAGTGTGTGTGTGCGTGCACTGGTGAATCAGTGTGTATCAGAGTATTAATGTGCGTGTGTGTGTGCGTGCGCTGGTGAATCTGTGTGTATCAGAGTATTAATGTGCGTGTGTGTGTGTGTGTGCGTGCGCTGGTGAATCAGTGTGTATCAGAGTATTAATGTGCGTGTGTGTGTGCGTGCGCTGGTGAATCTGTGCAGCGGTTTAAGAGAATCCGGCGCTGTCATTAGGATACAGCCACTATAACGTGAATAGGACGCCGTTAACCCCAGCAACGCGCTGCTCTGCATATCATTACATTGAATCGCTCGCTCATCTGGCTGCGCATGGCCTCTCCTAACCTTGACATGGCCTCTCCTGACTGTGCCGGGCCTCTCCTGGCTGTGCCGGGCCTCTCCTGGCTGTGCCGGGCCTCTCCTGGCTGTGCCGGGCCTCTCCTGGCTGCGCATGGCCTCTCCTAATCTTGACATGGCCTCTCCTGACTGTGCCGGGTCTCTCCTGGCTTTGCCGGGGCTCTCTTGGCTGCGCCAGGCCTCTCCTGGCTGTGCCTGGACTCTCCTGGCTGTGCCGGGCCTCTCCTAACCTTGACATGGCCTCTAATGGCTGTGCCGTGCCTCTCGTGGCTGCGCCGGGCCTCTCCTGGCTTTTCCGGGCCTCTCCTGGCTGTGCCGGGCCTCTCCTGGCTGTGCCGGGCCTCTCCTAACCTTTACATGGCCCTGCAGTTACTAAAATAACACCCCCCCAGTTAGAAGAAGCTGTTAAACTGGGAGTCGAGGCGTTAGTGTGACGGGTAACTCCAATACGTGTTGTTAAGTGGGGCGGCGTGATTAGGGGCGCTAATTCCTTATTTAGGAACCATCTATTTAGAGGCTGACAGATGGGCAGAGCGCGCACACACACACACATATATATATACATATACATACACACACACTTACACACTCACATATATATATATACATCCCTTGCTGCAGTGGAAGTGCAGTATGCTGGGTGATAATGGGGAAAGGCGGGGTTGCAGACATGCCTAAGACATGCAGATGAGCATACAGCTATATTTGCATATTTGCTTTCCTGTGGAGGGTTTTTGTCACTTTTTTTACTCACCATAACTTAACTCAGTATTATGGTTTAGCCTATCCCATAGCCTCTTTGCATACCCAGTTAAAATCAACCCCACACTGATGAGACCCATTAAGGTCGAAACAGCTGTCTGTGGGTGGTTTTCATATACATACACACACACATACATACATACACACATACACACATATATACATACACATATACATACACACACACACACACACACACACACACACACACACACACACACACACACACACACACACACACACACACACACACACACACACACACACACACACACACACACACACACACACACACACACACACACACACACACACACACACACACACACACACACACACACACACACACACACACACACACATATATACATACACACACACACACACACACACACACACACACACACACACACACACACACACACACACATACACACATACATATACAGAGACATACATACACACACACACACACACATACACATACACATACACACATACATATACAGAGACATACATACACACACATACACTTATATACATATACATACACACACACATACACACACACATATATATATATATATATATATATATATATATATATACACATATACATACACACACACACATACACATACACACATACATATACAGAGACATACATACACACACATACACTTATATACATATACATACACACACACATACACACACACATATATATATATATATATATATATATATATATACACATACACACACACACACACACACACACATACACACATATATACATACACACACATACACATATACATACACACACACACACATACACATATATATATACACACATACACATACACATATATATACACACACACACACACACACACACACACACACACACACACACACACACACACATACACACATACATATACAGAGACATACATACACACACACACATACATACACACACATACATATACAGAGACATACACACACACACACACACACTTCCTACACATCGCCCCGCAGGATAACACAAGACCGTCTCCATTAATACCACAGGAAACCTGCGCTCCCGCGGGACGCAGCGGGCGCGATCCCATTAGTGGAGAAAAATGATGAGGCAGCAAAATGGTCCGAACCCAGCGGCCGCCTGGGAACAGGTCACAGAGAAATACTGACAGGGGCAGCACGCACCCCCCGTCCCATGGACGTGACGCAGGGGGTCCCCGGAGCTGAGCTTACTTCGGCTTCAGCTGAAGATATTTTTAAATCCCCCTGTTCATGCGGGCCCGTGTGATGCCCAGCAGATTTAAACGGCCATTTTGTTTCCCCAGGTGGGGGACGGTATTTATGTATCGCGGGAACACAGGGTTCTGTTGAACTGAAATTAACGTGGTTCAGGAAACCCCCTGCTTGTTAAAAAATGGGGGGGGTCATAAAATTTGTGCGGGGGGGGGGGCACTTCTTTAATGTAAACCAGAAGGTCAGCAACACAGTGTATAAATCTTGACCTTCTGATCTCCCCCTTCCATTAATACCCCGTGTCCACCATACTCTGCCACAATGTATCTTCCGGTGCAGGAAGGCACCTTATCAAAAAGCCCCGCGCAGTCAACATGGGACACTTAGGGATTTGCCCCCCACCCTCCAAACCCCGACACGCGTTTCGCAAGCCCCTCTGGCAGCAAAACGGCCACGCTCGTACCGCAGGCGGTGGGTTTCCTGCCAGGGTGAGAGAGGGAAGGCAAAAAAACGTTTAATAGGGATTTTAGCCTCATGGAGGGGGTCCAGTTTCCAAAAAATTCATTTATTGTACCTAGGAGTCCGTAACAACAGGGTGCAGGAGAGTAACAAACCCACAAAGTGCCCCTCCCAAAATCCGCTGCCGCCAAGTATCAGCAACATTCCAGAGAGGCTGAGACGGGATGTGCCGGGGCTGCCGGGGTTCCCCAGTGACCACTTACTGCTCTTTCCTCTTAATAGGCTCCACGCTGTACTCCCGGTGTAAGCCAGAGAGAAAGGTTATACAAGCACTTGGTCACTCCGGGCTGGAGGGGCGTGGGGGGGGGGGGGGGGGACACACTCACAAAGGAGTTTGCGGTGAACCTTTGAGCTGCGGCACTTGGTATAATAGCCGGTGCAGCTGTATGGGATTGTAAAGGAATCCCGGTGATTTAAAGCTGCACACCTAGCAATATCCGACGTGTGTGTTTCTTTTAAATAAATCCGTTCTGTACTATGAGAAAATACTTGTAGCATTTTTTTAAACCACCCTGAGTGACATTTTTAATGTGTTATAATGTAACAAGCATTTTTTGTCACTATAGCAACCATTTACAAAGTCACATCCCCTTCCTCTTCTGAAACAGGCTCTGGCACCCCCCTTTTTGAGCCCTGCCCTCTCTCTAGCAGTGCACCAATTGTATCAAGTTTGCATCTCTGTTCCTCTTCTGCTGCACTGACAGCCATTTAGTGAACCCCGAGCCGGTCAAGTCACTATGTCCAGAGAGGTAATACCGGTATACACATACACGCCCAGAGAGGTAATACCGGTATACACATACACGCACAGAGAGATAATACCGGTATACACATACACGCCCAGAGAGGTAATACCGGTGTACACATACACGCCCAGAGAGGTAATACCGGTATACACATACACGCCCAGAGAGGTAATACCGGTATACACATACACGCCCAGAGAGGTAATACCGGTATACACATACACGCCCAGAGAGGTAATACCGGTATACACATACACGCCCAGAGAGGTAATACCGGACACATACACGCCCAGAGAGGTAATACCGGTATACACATACACGCCCAGAGAGGTAATACCGGTATACACATACACGCCCAGAGAGGTAATACCGGTATACACACACGCCCAGAGAGGTAATACCGGTATACACATACACGCCCAGAGAGGTAATACCGGTATACACATACACGCCCAGAGAGGTAATACCGGTATACACATACACGCCCAGAGAGGTAATACCGGTATACACACACACACCCAGAGAGGTAATACCGGTATACACATACACGCCCAGAGAGGTAATACCGGTATACACATACACGCCCAGAGAGGTAATACCGGTATACACGTACACGCCCAGAGAGGTAATACCGGTATACACATACACGCCCAGAGAGGTAATACCGGTATACACATACACGCCCAGAGAGGTAATACCGGTATACACGTACACGCCCAGAGAGGTAATACCGGTATACACATACACGCCCAGAGAGGTAATACCGGACACATACACGCCCAGAGAGGTAATACCGGTATACACATACACGCCCAGAGAGGTAATACCGGTATACACATACACGCCCAGAGAGGTAATACCGGTATACACACACGCCCAGAGAGGTAATACCGGTATACACATACACGCCCAGAGAGGTAATACCGGTATACACATACACGCCCAGAGAGGTAATACCGGTATACACATACACGCCCAGAGAGGTAATACCGGTATACACACACACACCCAGAGAGGTAATACCGGTATACACATACACGCCCAGAGAGGTAATACCGGTATACACATACACGCCCAGAGAGGTAATACTGGTATACACATACACGCCCAGAGAGGTAATACCGGTATACACATACACGCCCAGAGAGGTAATACCGGTATACACGTACACGCCCAGAGAGGTAATACCGGTATACACATACACGCCCAGAGAGGTAATACCGGTATACACATACACGCCCAGAGAGGTAATACCGGTATACACGTACACGCCCAGAGAGGTAATACCGGTATACACACACACGCCCAGAGAGGTAATACCGGTATACACATACACACCCAGAGAGGTAATACCGGTATACACATACACGCCCAGAGAGGTAATACCGGTATAGACATACACGCCCAGAGAAGTAATACCGGTATACACATACACGCCCAGAGAGGTAATACCGGTATACACACACGCCCAGAGAGGTAATACCGGTATACACACACACACCCAGAGAGGTAATACCGGTATACACATACACGCCCAGAGAGGTAATACCGGTATACACATACACGCCCAGAGAGGTAATACCGGTATACACGTACACGCCCAGAGAGGTAATACCGGTATACACATACACGCCCAGAGAGGTAATACCGGTATACACATACACGCCCAGAGAGGTAATACCGGTATACACGTACACGCCCAGAGAGGTAATACCGGTATACACGTACACGCCCAGAGAGGTAATACCGGTATACACACACACGCCCAGAGAGGTAATACCGGTATACACATACACGCCCAGAGAGGTAATACCGGACACATACACGCCCAGAGAGGTAATACCGGTATACACATACACGCCCAGAGAGGTAATACCGGTATACACATACACGCCCAGAGAGGTAATACCAGTATACACACACGCCCAGAGAGGTAATACCGGTATACACATACACGCCCAGAGAGGTAATACCGGTATACACATACACGCCCAGAGAGGTAATACCGGTATACACATACACGCCCAGAGAGGTAATACCGGTATACACACACACACCCAGAGAGGTAATACCGGTATACACATACACGCCCAGAGAGGTAATACCGGTATACACATACACGCCCAGAGAGGTAATACCGGTATACACATACACGCCCAGAGAGGTAATACCGGTATACACATACACGCCCAGAGAGGTAATACCGGTATACACGTACACGCCCAGAGAGGTAATACCGGTATACACATACACGCCCAGAGAGGTAATACCGGTATACACATACACGCCCAGAGAGGTAATACCGGTATACACGTACACGCCCAGAGAGGTAATACCGGTATACACACACACGCCCAGAGAGGTAATACCGGTATACACATACACACCCAGAGAGGTAATACTGGTATACACATACACACCCAGAGAGGTAATACCGGTATACACATACACGCCCAGAGAGGTAATACCGGTATACACACACACCCCCAGAGAGGTAATACCAATATACACATACACGCCCAGAGAGGTAATACCGGTATACACATACACGCCCAGAGAGGTAATACCGGTATACACACACACGCCCAGAGAGGTAATACCAGTATACACGTACACACCCAGAGAGGTAATACCGGTATACACATACACGCCCAGAGAGGTAATACCGGTATACGCATACACGCCCAGAGAGGTAATACCGGTATACACATACACGCCCAGAGAGGTAATACCGGTATACACACACACCCCCAGAGAGGTAATACCGGTATACACATACACGTCCAGTATTACCTCTCATTGTTTACTGGACAGTGTGTGTAAATACAGGACAGTCCGGCTCAGTACTGGACACCTGGCAGCCTATGTATCTGCAGGTTTGAAGGTACAGATCGCAGGGTTTTCCACGGTCAGACCTCCCATAGGACGACTTATTCTAGGCTCTGTTGATGGGTTATGTTAAGAATGCTCCGACATTACATTCCCGCTCCAGTGACCTAAAGCCTTGGGAAACGAACCAGCGCGTCTTATCCTATGAGCATGGAAAGAGCACATTCTATCCTGCGGCCGCGTCCCGCGTCACGTTACAGATATGCAGAATTGGTCCTACTTATTTGGTGTGTGTGTGTGTGTGTAAATAAATATAACGCTGTTTATATATATATATAAATTATTATTATCTGTATGGTGCCAACATCTTCCGTAGCGCGGTACAATGTGAGAGGGAGGACACATAACACTGAAATTAACTCAGTTAACGCATAACTGAGATTATAGGAAGAAGCTCCCCAAGGAACGTACAATGAAAAAGGGGGGTTTGGAAGGGGACTATGTGCGGCTCATGCAGGGTTAAATTGAGGTTACACAGGGGGGTATGTGCTTTTGTAATGACACAACCCTAAACTTCCACTTATTATCCTTTCTGTTCCCATAGCAGCAGAGACACAGGACCATAAACCTTTTTGCAACAGGGTTTAAAAGATATTTCCCCTCTTGTTCCATATGACTGAGCTCCTTCCAGCAGACACGTGTTAATGGCTCGTCAAGCTCTTACCCCACATTATAGGGACACATTCAAACTGACTTATTGTGTGACACAATGTGCTCATATGCATGCCATTACCCAGAATCCCTTGCTGCAGTGGAAGCGCTGCATGATAAGGCTACAGGGCGCTGCCTGCGCTGCACGCGCGTCTGCGAGGCTGGCGGTGCGTGCAGCCGAATTCCCCGGTCTGCAGTGAGCTGCAGGGGAAAAGACGGGGGGTGGGCTGTCGGGGAGTGATGGGGGTGCGGCTGTGACGTCACCCGGCAGGTTTTCCCCCCCCCCGGCTGAACCGCCGGGGGGCGAGGCCTAGCGCTCCGTCACGAGTCCTGATCTCAATTCTCTTGCGAGCAGGAGAAACTGTCGGCGCAGCGCGGCGGCCCCCCCCTCGCAGCGGCCCGGCCCCATTGTGGGGCGGCTCTTGTCCCTGCAGCGTCCGCCGCCGCCGCGGGCGCTGCAGTAGCCAGCGGGGACCTGGCCCAAGAGATAATGGGGAAGGGCAGGGTTGCAGACCTGGCTGAGTGAAAGTGCTCACACGCGGGGTTTTTATTTGCGGTGCATCGTACGGTGGAGGGTTTTTGCCCACCATAACTTACACAAGGTCTGGTTGCACTAACCACCAAAGCCAGGTTTCCCCAGTGTTGTGGGTGGGGGGGAGTATGCTGGTGCGGGGCAGACGTGCGGTGCCCGGGGTCTATATTCTCCCTGGGAAGATGCATTGCACAAAGTCAGTGTTTCTGTTCTCAGCCCCGGCCTGAGCTGGACATTCCTCTCCCGGCATTTCTTGGCAGCGCCGGCAGATGAAGTGACCTATCGGGCTCTCTGTACTAAAAACAGACACCATTAAGTCCATCATACGGTTCAGATTGCATTCCCGGGGGTCTCTTGTTCACTAGCACATACATGTCCATCTATGAGGATCCAGCGCTTTGCAAAGCCTTAACCACAAGGCCCCCCGTGCTTTATACTGCTACGGTTTTGGTCTTGCATATACAAGTGCTTAAAGCAGGGGTAGGCAACTCCAGCAACCAAGGGCCCCCAACAGATCAGGTTTGCAGGGTATCCCTGCTTCAGCACAGGTGGCTCAATCAGTGGCTCAGTCGAAGACTGAGCCACTGATTGAGCCGCCTGTGCTGAAGCAGGGATATCCTGAACACCTGACCTTTTGGTGGCCCTTGACGACTGGAGTTGTCCACCCCTGCCTTAAAGGGTCAAGACACATTCATAGGACTCAACACACATGATTGAGTTAACAATAAAAGTCGATGAGTTGTTGGAAGTCACAGTGGCCGCTTCAGCGCTCGTGACATAGTATCAAGCGAAAGAAAAGCTCGTGTAGAACTCATTCTGACCCCATTGGCTGTTGATGCTCAGCGAGTCCCGTAACAATAGCTGTCATAATGTGTAAGCACTGGCACCATCAACGCCTGAATGGTATCACCGTCCGAGGCGTCTGCTGCCGGCGCTTTGTGTTCTAACGCGGCGACACTGAAACAGCGAATTTCGATGTCTCAGCTCATGGAGACAAGATCAGTTGGAATCAATTCAGCCAGAACAGGATGTTCCCGTGATGAGGCCAGGCTGGGCTGGGTGTGAGCCACCATGTGCAGTGCTAACACACACACGCACACACACACACACACACACACACACACACACACACAGACACACACACACACACACACACACACACACACACACACACACACACACACACACACACACAGACACACACACACAGACACACACACCATCGCTTTCATCCACCCAACAATGGCTTCCATTTATTACACCGCGCTACTGCTACAGTTGGTACAGTATTAGCATTAACACCATAAACTGGTGGCATGGATGTATTGTATTAAGATCTATATATATATAGCAAATAAAACGATCACTTGTGAGCACATTCACATGTCTAAGGCAGGTCTGCACCCCTGCCTTTCACATATATATATATATATATATATATACATAGTGCCAGCCACGTATGCAGTGTGTTAAAGACATACTAAACAACACATAATACAAAAGAGAACAATATAAATAAGTGCCTAATACATATAAATCCCTCGTACACAGAGCTTACAATCTAAGGGGTACATTCATCAAACTCTGCTATGGTGGTTTGCAAATGAATGGGTGTTAAACGGCCATTCAGCTGACTAGGAGCTCGTGGCTATTAGGAGGTTGGAGATACTGGGGGTGAGCGAGTCGGGGAACAAGGCGAAATGTCTGCAGACTAAGGTTTCTTTTTCAAAGTCTGATGTCGGTAACACACTCCCAGATTTAGCGCGGTAAGTAACCTGTCTGACAAAGCAATTGGTACATTTTGCGCCACCAAACCCCCCCCCCCCCCCCAAATTAAAAAGAATTGAGAAATACGCATTTTTTTTGTCCTTGCAACTCAAAAAATTGCCTTGTCACAAAATATTTTTTGCGGTTTGCAGTTGTACAGTTGCAATTTCTTGTGATTTTAATAGTCACGGCATGATATGCTTAACCCCTTCTGTCCTAGTGCGCCCATCAACGCGACGTCGGTTTTTCTGGCGCTATACGAGTTAGGCGTTGATTAAAAATAAAAAAGTCTGGATTTAGATCAAATCCTTTAAATAGTATCCTGCTGTTTCGTTCCCTCCGTGAACCTCCTGTCTGATCCTTTTTTGTTGTCTGGCCCTAATTGTCTAAAAACAGTTAGGAGGTTACTAATTAGCTCAAATCCGTCTCCCGGCCAATCAGACGGGGGAAAGGGGAAACGAGACCGACCTCGGGCCTGGACGGATTGTTATTACAGATGTGGAGAGCCAGGGAATAGGGCTGCTGGGACATGAAGACAGAGGACCCCCGTCTCCAGACTGTTCCATTAATACCTTTGCAATGCTCTGGTTTTCGGAGACGCTGGATGTGTCGGAAACAGAATAAGTGGGAGTGGGAGATTGTACCTTATGAAGTTGGGTTAGATCTCAGTGGTACCTTCATTGCCGTTATGGTGACGGACTCCTGCTTGGAATGTCAGCTTCCTGGGCACGCTAACCCTGTAAGCCCCTCCCCCCGCGGCATCAAGATGCCACGGACACACCAACATCGCCATCATGCATCCACGTGCGGCCATGAACCGCACGCTGACATCAGGGACCTGAAAAGGAGGTCCCCCTGTTCTGCTCCGATCATGTGCTCTGCTCTTGCGCCCCCCCCACCCCCAAAAAAAAAGATAATGAAGGTCACTGGTATATCCACCCTTGGGACCGTGACATCCAGCGGTCATCACTAGCGCCCACTCAAGGTTAATAACTGAGGACACGGGTCAAGTTCACAAGTGGGCACACACAAAGTGGTCATTTTAGTGGCGCTAATGCGTGAAAGTGTTTCGCCTCAAACTTTGCTCCTCTGGTGCTAGTGGCAGATTTCGGGAGAGGTGATGGGAGCAGATGATGGAGAAGTGGTAGGGAGCGGTTATAGGAGCAGCCAGAAGGTTATAAGGGGAGTTGTAAGGAGGGATTATAAGGGAGCAGCTATGGAAGTGCTCAGTGAAGGGGTTACAGTTTGTGCAGTGGGATATTTGGGGTGAACGAACATCTGCTTCTGTAACTCATGCATGTTCCAGTCTTTTTACATAAACCATTTTCAACAGGGCCGGCGGGAAGTTAACCCTCCGTTCCCCAGAGATCAGCGTCAGATTTAAAGAGGCAATCAAAGCCGGCGAGTTTTTGGTGTGATGCTGGAGCTTTAAACTTGCAGGAGATACCGGCACCCCCTTCGGGGGTCTGTATCTCTGGAAGCAGGGGCTCCCTAGAGCTGAAATTAATGGGGTTCAGCCCAGGAGACCCCCTTGCTTCAATCCCTTGTTTAAAAAAAATTGACAGCTTGGATTCTTCCTTTAAGAAGCTCGAACAACGGGCATTTGATGCTGCCAAAAACTGGCCCCAAATTGCACCGAGGAGCATAGTGCATCATCTTAATAATAATATCCCCTCTTCCTACCGGGGCCGGGGGGCCACACACTAGGCTGTAAGCTCTGTGGGTCCAAAGATGCCTGTGTGCTGCCGTGCTTCATAATAGCAAGGAATGTTATTCTAACGCTTAGCAGGAGTGGGGCCCGGACATTTCCTCTTTGGGTTTGGTAATCGGGGGTTGCCGCTGCTGGAATTTCCCATGGCACAAGCTTAGCCGGCTTCCTGGATTATCCCCGCACAAACACTTCTCCTGATTCAGGCAGAATACACACCGCAGGCGCAGCCCGCGGCGGAGAGGAAGCCGGAAGCAGTGGAGGAGCGCTGCCCGTTAGGGGGCCTCCCGTTCAGCCCGTGGATCGTGCTGCGATCGCATGTACGCGTCTCTTATCTGCTGCCCGGGATAGCGGAGCAATCCCTGTTTGTTTGCAAGACAACGTTATTATACACCGGTGTCCTTTGCAGTCCCACGTAGATTGCAAGCTCTCCGGGGCAGGCGCTCTCTTTGCCTTCGGTTGTCAGTTACCCCCCATTGGTTGTCGTTCGTTTGCCTTTGCGTTGTCATGTTGTAAGGCGCTGCGGACAGTGTTGGCGCTGTAGAAGTAAAACTGTACCGGCAGGCTACACGCATGGGATCACGTCGGCATCGCGTGAGCTCGCCGCGACTGACGGAAACGAGAGAGGAGGGGACCCCTTCTCCTAATCGGGCCGCTACATTGGACCAGCCCTTAGAACGGGAGTATTACCCCCGTGACATACCTGGTACAGCAGTAGGATACTGAGAGGTTAAGGCTGCGTCCACGCGGCAGCTGAGTGCGCTTGGCGCGCTCACTTCAGTTATAACAAATTGGTACGGCCACGCTGACGCGGCGCGCGCTCATGCACGTACGCTCTCTCCCGGCGCTTGGAGAGACGAGGAAATTTGATTTCCATGCGCTGAGAATGGTCACATGACCCTTCTGTAACCAATGAAATTGCCCCAGTCACCGTCACCAATCACAGCAGCCTTTAGCCATCCACCCGCCCCCTCCCTTGAATGCCATGCACCCCCCCTCACCCCCCCCCCCCGCTCCTGCTCTAAAATGATTGCAGGACACCCGGCGCTTATGCTTGGAGAGTTGGTGACGTCACCGATCCCAAGCATGAGCTCCCCCAGCGGCAGCGTGGATGCAGCCTAGGCAGGGGGTGCTCAGCGCTAGCCCTCAAGACCCTCCAACGGGTCAGGTTTTCAGGATATCCCTACGTCAGCGCAGGTGGCTCAATCAGTCTCTGCTTCAGCACAGGTGGTTTAATCAGTCCCTGCTTCAGCACAGGTGGTTCAATCAGAGGCTCAGTCGACTGAGCCTCTGATGGAGCCACCTGTGCGGAAGCTGGGAAAACCTGACCTGTTGGGGGGTGGGGGGTGACTGGAGTTGAGCCCCCTGGGTTAAGGTAAAGATTTGGCTGCTTTGGAAACTTTCTTTTTATCGGGGGCGCCTCTCAATCAAAAGTTTACTCAACCGTGTCTCCGTTAGGGGGACAATAAAGATAAAGAGAGAGAGGGCTGGGGGCTTTGCCCGTGCAAACTCCTGTTCAGCACATAGTGATATCAGACATAAGGGAGGAAATAACCCCCCCTCCCCCCTCCCCGCCCCCCCAAGTCTCAGCTCCCTGTGTTTACAAAGTAACTCAAAAAAAAAAAGCATTTTTCTTTTAGTAAAAGGGTGCACCGTTTATTCTCCCATTCTAATAACCCCATCACTCCTATCAAATCCGGCATCAGTTTTCCTGCAGATATATCCATCCCGAGTCATTGGTGCGGGGGGCTTTATTAGTGCACCCGATCCCCGCCTCCTTGCAATCGTGGCTGCATTCCCGTTATCTAAGTCTGACCCCCTAACTGGCCCCTAATGGATGCAGTGTGCCTTGTAGGGTCCATGGAATTTGTCGTTGTGCATATATATCCAGCCAACAGCGCTTTGTCCATCGTAGCACAGATTCCTCCACGCCTTGCACAATGTATGCGCTCTTCTGCTTCCTACATGACCTGTGTATTGAGGGTACAATGTGTTTTCTGTCTTTGGTTAATTGGCCTCTAATGTCCGCTGCGACAACAAAAAGGCCCCTTTGTGCGTCCCCTGGCAGAAGCAGCGAAGTCCCACAGATGGGTTTAATGTCAATACATTGGCACCAGTGAAAACCAAGCTGCAGACAGCCCCAGTTCCCTGGTCTGAGTGCGTTGTGTCTCAGCGAGAGGCTCCATTGGCCGGAATCAGCGAGGCTTGGGTCTGCCGGGCCAGGACAATGACAATGCCAGTGGGAAAAGTGCTGATATGTATTAGTTGAGGTGTAGAAGACAGTACCGTGTAAAACTGACTCCAGATCAAGGGGTTGTTGACATGTCCGTGAGCTTGCATTTCACTTGTGTTCCTGCCCTCACTCTCAGCCTGAAAAGGTGAGGATGAGAGAAGCCGAGGATTCTGGGAAAGGTAGGCCCTATCACCGTCTCCCCATATACAGTGGGGACCCTTAAAAATGAAACTTCAACGTGTATAAGCCGGCGAAAGGGACAGGAATGTTTTCATGGTGGGCTCCGGGGAGAGATGACACCCACAGATTCACAATACAGAACGGGAGCGAGTCCTTGAAACCGAAGTGCAGTAGCAAGGAGAGCGAAGGAACCAAATATGGGCCAGATTCACTAAGTGAGGCGACACCAGGAGACGCCTTCCGAGCTGGAGGACCCCTTACAGACCCTTTTAAATGAAAGGCCATATTTTTTAAGCGGTGTGACTCCATAAGACAGCTTATAGATCGCAAGAAACTTTACATCTCTTTGACTAGACTCGGCTATAAATGGCGGACATCTGAATTAGCACTGCTTAGCGAATATGGCCCACAAGTTGTTCCTTCGCCCTCCTTGCTACTGCACATCGGTTACAAGGACCAGCTCCCTGCTCTGTATTCTGAACCTGTGGATGACTGCGCTCCCCGGATCCCACCTCTAACCCCCTTGGAGCCCACCTCTAACCCTCCCGGAGCCCACCTCTCACCCCCCCACCTAGTCCACCTCTCACCTCTTTCATCCTGACAGATTCCAGGTACCCCGAGCACAGAGTAAAGTCCTCTACAAGCGTGACCTGGCCTGACATCTCAAGTCTCGCTTCGGTTCCTTTAACACGGATGTGTAACATTAACTGTGCCCCTCCACGGGTCATTGTGTTCCTTTGTGTCAAAGAGATGTATGTGTGCAATTTATACACTGCTACTATTATTATTACTCATTTTGACCCTTTCTACGGTCAGAAGAATGATCTTTAACCTCTAATAATTCTTATTTGTGTGGTGTTTCCAAAGTGTGCCACCACCCCCCCTCCCTAATATATCCTACTTTGTTTAATAGTGTTTGGGGACCACACAGCATTGTTCTAGCACAAGACAGCGCCCCATATAGATTAAATCAGAGGCGCAGGGAGATAAAGTCACTTGTCCAATGTCATAATAAGGGCTGATACTAGGATTCAAGCGGGCTCCAAGGGAAGGGATGTTTCCACCACTGTGTCCATTGCCGATCATATCTGCCACTTCCAGGAAAGTCTTTATTCTCTTCGTAAGCTATTATACTAACGTTGCACATGGGAGTATAAAGCCAAGACTGGATTCTTACCCAGGATCTGGACTGCAGCGACACGGCACGCATGCACAACTCCAGAAGGGCCATTGCTCTGCTGACATATTCGTGTGGTCTCTGCAGCTGAACGTCTGTTGGCCCTGACCTGGCCCATCCCTTTTCTGCTTGGGAAACAACAGAGAATAATATGCTTATCTCTACTAACAGCATCTCTCCTAAAATTAGACACTGCCCCAGCCTTGGCCGTAGAGAAATAAACAGGAAAACACATTCATCACGTCCCTGCAGTGAGATCTTCCCTGTCTCATCCACTGCCTGGAGCTTACGTGAGTCTGCTTAAGAGGAGCCATAGTTACTGCAGCCAGAACGGTGCAGGTAAAACCCACTCTCTCACTGCCAGAACAACACTTAGCGGAGGCTGCATAACGCCAACATATTCCGGAGCGCAGTACAATGTGGGGAGGACAATAACATTTTGTGACAAATGAGTACAAGAGTAAGAGTAAGGCAAACTGAGACAATAAGAAGGACGTCCTTTCCCAGAGAAGCTTACAATCTAATTACGAAGTAGTGCTGCTCGATAAGAGACCTTCCAGCGAATATGGAGCCATCATGGCCCATTAAATGGTTGTCTCCAGTGACAGAAGGTGGACGAGCAGATAGGTAACTGTCTGGGTACCAGGGAGATATGTTGCCTATGATCTAGTGTAGATTATCCGTGCGAGAGAGGTGCAGCGTGTGTGATTCATAATGTATGGTGGAAAACACAGTGGAGCAACTCTCCAAAGACCCTCTCATGAATGGTAAAGGGCGGTCCATGTCTCTGCTATGATTTATAAGTGAGAAGACATGTAAGTTGCAGAACAGAATACTACTGTGGGCACTGTAACATGCTGCAGAACAGAATACTACTGTGGGCACTGTAACATGATGCGGAACAGATGGAATTTTCTGAATGCTGAGCTGTCGGTCAATCATTTTTATGGCCGCTCTGCATAGCGGGCTGCATGGGAACCGGCTATTTTATCCGCATTCCTTGGGGCCCCTAATCACTGTGCATCGTTTTTAATGTCCTATTTTTTCAGTATCCAGTCCTCAATCCAACCTCACAGGATGTATGTCCATTGTATGACCATAAAGGAGTGATGGGATAGGGAGTGGAAGAGGACACTGTTCATATGTTGACATTAAGCAGTTGAGATGGTTGAAACAACCAAAAATCCAAACAATGGAGAAACAGTGGAAGGGGGGCTTCGCTAGGCCCTGGTGAGGGGTATTGGAGTTCGCTTCAACTGCCATCCAAGTCAATGGCGGTGAGTGCCAGATCAAGCTTTGATTCACCCTTCTGTTGGTAGTAGGTTCACTCCTGCTACACTCCTCCCATGTCTGTGGATAGCCAGGGCTACCTGCACCCGAAGCCCGTCCCTCCAACCCCTCTCGAGACATGAAATCGGCTTTCGCACGCTGCTTGCTCGGCCTATGTCATATCTCAAATGAGAAGGGCTGGGGGGACTGGTACCACCTGGATTATAAAGAAGAATGTGCCAAGTCTTTGCCAGAGTAGTGATAAGGAATGAACTGGAGGAACGCTTAATCTCTGCCCAGATACTCCAGGAATGCTCGTACCTGGTAAGAATCAGAGCAGAACTCCGGTACTGATCTCTCCTCTGTGTGTAGCAGTGATATGTTGTATCAGTTGTAGCTGAAGACTGTGACGTTGTGTGTTCGTCTTGCCCGACCTGAGGAAGACAGCGCAGTCCCTAAACCTTGTCCTAGAAATATCTATTGTTCGTTCAAATAAGAAAATGTCTCGCCCAATACTCTAGTACTCTGTTACTTTGCACTATTGTAACTGGACTAACAAGGTCACTCCAATGGGCCCCTTTCAATGCCACCTCCGTGGCCGCAGAACCTCCAGCACATCCGCGTCACTGGCAAGTTCTTCGGAGCGATGGCGTGGTGCGTTTTCTGTTCCGGATGTGACGCGGCGCCCTTCAGTCCGGACGCTGGCGCGGGTCTCCTGCTGGGGGGCGCTACATGGTTGAGGTTCCCTGTAGCGTATGCTTGTCTCAAAGATTAAGCCGTGCCCGTGTAACCGAGAGTGGCTCATTAATTCGGTCCTGTCAGATACCCCTCGGAGCTCCGATCGCGTTCAGCCGCTAAAACACAGGCAACGGTTAATGACGCACGGGGAAGGCCGGCCTTATGCTTTGCGACGCCCAAGGTGGCACGCTGGCAGTGGGGCCCCCCCTGTAACAAAGTTAAGGGGACTTACCTTGACAAGCGTCCCTCCTCCAGCAGCGTCGCGGCATGATGACGTCATGGCACCATGTGACGCCACATTGCCATGGCAACATGTCATCATATGACGTTACGGCGTCATTTGATGTCGGTCACCATGGCAACGCTACGTTACAGGAGACATCCCGCTCCGGAAAAGGTAAGATCCCATCGCCCCTCCCCCTCACCTCTCACAAACCAACACAGACACACACAGAGAGACACACAGAGAGACACACAGACACACACACCGAGAGACACACAGACACACACACAGAGAGACACACAGACACACACAGAGAGACACACAGACACACACACAGAGAGACACACAGACACACACACAGAGAGACACACAGACACACACACAGAGAGACACACAGACACACACAGAGAGACACACAGACACACACACACACAGAGACACACAGACACACACACACAGAGACACACAGACACACACACAGAGAGACACACAGACACACACACACACAGAGAGACACACAGAGAGACACACAGACACACACACAGAGAGACACACAGACACACACACAGAGAGACACACAGACACACACACAGAGAGACACACAGAGAGACACACAGACACACACACAGAGAGACACACAGACACACACACACAGAGACACACAGACACACACACAGAGAGACACACAGACACACACACAGAGAGACACACAGACACACACACAGAGAGACACACAGACACACACACACAGAGACACACAGACACACACACACAGAGACACACTTCTCTCTGCCGGTCCAGGGGCTCCAAGCTTCCTCCTCTCCCTCCTGTCAACACCGGGATCCAACTTCCGCCCAACTGGACGGGGGAGCCGGAGGGGGGAGTTGGAGAAGGGGGGACCCCGCGCTCCCCCCTCCGGTCGGGTGGAAGTTGGATCCCCGTGCAGACAGGAGGAGGGAGGAGAGGGAGCGCAGGGCCCCCCCAAACATGCGGGCGCCAATGGCGGCCACCTTGCCCTCAGGCCTCCCCCTGCGATACAGGGTGGCACTTTTCATGACGTACACCGTATGTCATTACAGCCCTAAAGGAGTTACATACCCTTTGCTGCACCGCACTGTGAGACTAAGATTATAATTCTTGTGCATCAGAATTTCAATACTAAAAAGTAATACACACCTTCAAAAAACAGGCATGGTATGTGCAGTACACGTGTGCATGGTGTGTGCAGTACACGTGTGCATGGTGTGTGCAGTACACGTGTGCATGGTGTGTGCAGTACACGTGTGCATGGTGTGTGCAGTACACGTGTGCATGGTGTGTGCAGTACACGTGTGCATGGTGTGTGCAGTACACGTGTGCATGGTGTGTGCAGTACACGTGTGCATGGTGTGTGCAGTACACGTGTGCATGGTGTGTGCAGTACACGTGTGCATGGTGTGTGCAGCACACGTGTGCATGGTGTGTGCAGTACACGTGCATGGTGTGTGCAGTACACGTGTGCATGGTGTGTGCAGTACACGTGTGCATGGTATGTGCAGTACACGTGTGCATGGTATGTGCAGTACACGTGTGCATGGTATGCGCAGTACACGTGTGCATGGTATGCGCAGTACACGTGTGCATGGTATGTGCAGTACACATGTGCATCGTATATGCACATACACATATCAAAGCTTCATACATATGACACACAATTTGTTCTTTGAAGTGATTTTTGACGCATCGCTTCATGTTGATACAATAAACACTCAGTAATGTGTATTTTATTTTTTATTGATCTTTTTTCTATTGCAATTCAGATACTAAAACATCCGTCCCAATTGCCATAGCATTTTTTATTTTATTTGATAGCAACAATGTTTTTTTGCCTTAATACACAGGGCAGAGGTTCTCAACTCCAGACCCCCTAACAGGGCAGGTTTTCAGGATATCCCTGCTTCAGCACAGGTGGCTCACCTTTTGCTTCTTATCCTCTTTAACATGGAGCCCTATCAGGTTATTCCTACCGCATTGCACAGCTTTTCAGCACAGCCTGGGTTAAAGAAGTGCAGAGCCAGTAACCTACTCACAGACAGCATGTTTCATCGTTTTGGATCTCAGTGTGAGGCTGGTTATACTGGCTGTGCAATGCGATCCTGGGACCGGTTTCCACCCCTCTTGTCAAACCATGTTGTTGTCCTTCTCCCACGTTGTACTGTGCTGCGGAGCATGTTGGTGCTATACAAACAAATGACAATAACAATAAACATTACATCGTTTAATCCCGGCCCCTTCGGTTTCATTATCTAACCAGCTGCTGCCGTTACCGGACACTCCCATCCAGAACTATGAAACACGCAATGAAATATATCCCTATATCTATGCACTACGGTCACCAAAGCTCGCGGCGAGCAAATTGCCGCTATTTGCATGTCGCAGGGAGGGGGCAGCGGGGGAATGTTGTAGGATTTGTTATTTACCATCCAGATGTTTGCATTTAAAGCGTTCCATCAATAAACCGCTTAATGAGCTTTTCGCTTTAACCCGTACCGTGCCCGGCGAGGAATTGCTATAGGGTTATCTCTGTTGGGACTGCGATGTGCACCTTCTGGTCCCTTCCGGCATGGAATGGGTTAAATACCCTCTAAGAGTCCTTTATAAAAACCAGGTGTAGGGCACCGCTTGGTACAAAGGAAGGCCAGCTCCCTGGGGCCGCCATATATCAACTACAATATGGGCCGATTTTAAACAGGGGCGCTGGGTAGAGTGGATTTCCGAGGCTTGGGGGTCTCTGTATCGAGACAAAGAAAATGTTGCTTGGACAAGACCCCCGTTTTTGTTTAGTTTTTCTTACGCACAGTTGCGTCAGATCTCGGACACGCGTCCATCTGTTGTTTGGTTTTTCTTACGCACAGTTGCGTCAGATCTCGGACACGCGTCCATCTGTTGTTTGGTTTTTCTTACGCACAGTTGCGTCAGATCTCGGACACGCGTCCATCTGTTGTTTGGTTTTTCTTACGCACAGTTGCGTCAGATCTCGGACACGCGTCCATCTGTTGTTTGGTTTTTCTTACGCACAGTTGCGTCAGATCTCGGACACGCGTCCATCTGTTGTTTGGTTTTTCTTACGCACAGTTGCGTCAGATCTCGGACACGCATCCATCTGTTGTTTGGTTTTTCTTACGCACAGTTGCGTCAGATCTCGGACACGCGTCCATCTGTTGTTTGGTTTCGGTTCCGGACGCAAGGAGACCCGGAAGATATTTTTGATGCAAAAAATAAAATAAACTGGGAAAGGAGATGGACAGAAATGAAATAAATGGATGAATCCCGTTGGAAGGCGTCCGTCAGGGGTCCGCCAATGACTTTAACGAGACGTGAGCTCCAGTTAACATCTCGTTAAGTGCTAACGGGGATCTTCAGAGCTCAGTAACGATGTGTTCGTGCTGATTTCAGCCGTAACGAGCCCGTGCGTAACTATAATGACTGTTAGTGCTAATTATATGCAGAATAGGCGTTCCCTGTAACAGCGCCGTTCCCCAGCGCGCCGTTACAGTTACCGCAGGGATTTAATTTTTCAGGTCATTTGGAAATACAGTAGTACCAAATACAGAAGAATTTACAATGTATCTGATCTCAGACGCGCTATTAGAGAGGGTTGGGGTTCCTTACAATGCATCTGATCTCAGACGCGCTATTAGAGAGTGTTGGGGTTCCTTACAATGCATCTGATCTCAGGCGCGCTATTAGAGAGGGTTGGGGTTCCTTACAATGCATCTGATCTCAGGCGCGCTATTAGAGAGGGTTGGGGTTCCTTACAATGTATCTAATCTCAGACGGGCTATTAGAGAGGGTTGGGGTTCCTTACAATGCATCTGATCTCAGACGCGCTATTAGAGTGGGTTGGGGTTCCTTACAATGCATCTGATCTCAGACGCGCTATTAGAGAGGGTCGGGGTTCCTTACAATGCATCTGATCTCAGATGCGCTATTAGAGAGGGTTGGGGTTCCTTACAATGCATCTGATCCCAGACATGCTATTAGAGAGGTTTGGGGTTCCTTACAATACATCTGATCTCAGACGCGCTATTAGAGAGGTTTGGGGTTCCTTACAATGCATCTGATCTCAGACGCGCTATTAGAGAGAGTTGGGGTTCTTTACAATGCATCTGATCTCAGACGCGCTATTAGAGAGGGTTGGGGTTCCTTACAATGCACCTGATCTCAGACGTGCTATTGGAGAGGGTTGGGGTTCCTTACAATGCATCTGATCCCAGACACGCTATTAGAGAGGTTTGGGTTTCCTTACAATGCATCTGATCTCAGACGCGCTATTAGAGAGGGTTGGGGCTCCTTACAATGCATCTGATCTCAGACGCGCTATTAGAGAGGGTCGGGGTTCCTTACAATGCATCTGATCTCAGACGCGCTATTAGAGTGGGTTGGGGTTCCTTACAATGCATCTGATCTCAGACGCGCTATTAGAGAGGGTCGGGGTTCCTTACAATGCATCTGATCTCAGATGCGCTATTAGAGAGGGTTGGGGTTCCTTACAATGCATCTGATCCCAGACACGCTATTAGAGAGGTTTGGGGTTCCTTACAATACATCTGATCTCAGACGCGCTATTAGAGAGGTTTGGGGTTCCTTACAATGCATCTGATCTCAGACGCGCTATTAGAGAGAGTTGGGGTTCTTTACAATGCATCTGATCTCAGACGCGCTATTAGAGAGGGTTGGGGTTCCTTACAATGCACCTGATCTCAGACGTGCTATTGGAGAGGGTTGGGGTTCCTTACAATGCATCTGATCCCAGACACGCTATTAGAGAGGTTTGGGGTTCCTTACAATGCATCTGATCTCAGACGCACTATTAGAGAGGGTTGGGGCTCCTTACAATGCATCTGATCTCAGACACGCTATTAGAGAGGGTTGGGGTTCCTTACTATGCATCTGATCCCAGACACGCTATTAGAGAGATTTGGGGTTCCTTACAATGCATCTGATCTCAGATACGCTATTAGAGAGGGTTGGGGTTCCTTAAAATGCATCTGATCTCAGACGTGCTATTAGAGAGGGTTGGGGTTCCTTACAATGCATCTGATCTCAGACGCGCTATTAAAGAGGGTTGGGGTTCCTTGCAATACATCTGATCTCAGACGCGCTATTAGAGAGAGTTGGGGTTCCTTACAATGCATCTGATCTCAGACGCGCTATTAGAGAGGGTTGGGGTTCCTTACAATGCATCTGATCTCAGACGCGCTATTAGAGAGAGTTGGGGTTCCTTACAATGCATCTGATCTCAGACGCGCTATTAGAGAGGGTTGGGGATCCTTACAATGCATCTGATCTCAGACGCGCTATTAGAGAGGGTTGGGGTTCCTTACAATGCGGTTATGCAGAATTTCACAATATAATTATAGCCTTCCTTAACCAAAAATGTTTTGAAAACCACAGCTCTATGTCAAATACAAGTGCAATTTCTAGTATTTTAAGTATTATAGTATTGATTCTTGAGCGGTATAATTGAGGTGTTAGGTATTGGTTACAGTATGATCTCCAGCATAGGAGTTCTCTATAGTAGGTGCTATAGAGCCATCTCAACTCTCTTCTACGTATGTAATGGCTATTCAAGCAAAAGCAACGAATCTGATACACCGAGCTGCAAGGCCAAGTATATTGTGACAAACTCAGCACTTTGGTCTGGCCCGGCAGTGGATTAACTAGCCAGCCCGTTTCCAGCGGCAGTAGGAGTATGGAATGATGGTAATGTCCCGAGTAGGTGAGCAGTAGGAGTTTCCATTGACTTGGGCACATTTCTGGGGCTCGGCTGATTCGTGGCATATACACTGTTCCCTTTTTTATTTGCTGCAAGAAACAGGCTCGCTTTGTCATTCTCGCGCCCAAAACATGCGAGACGTGGACGTGAAGAATTCTTCTGTGTCTAATTCCGGTCCGGAATGAACGCGTTCTCTAACAGTATACACCGTAGACTTTAATCAATGTACTGTCATGTTCTTTGTCTTACCTTATGGTGCCCGTTGTATATTATGAGTTGAACGAGACATTCGGCGCGCTCGGAAACCGCACACCATGATAGAGAGAACCTCGCTGAGTCGGATGATGTAACAGGTAGTGGATGCAACCTAGGAGGGAACGTGAATACAGTAAAGGTATATTAAGGAAGTATCCCAAAAGGAAATCCTATATATGGTACACACCACACCATTGTGCATCATATGTAGGATTTCCATGTGGGGGACACGTCCTTAATATCCCTTTGCTGTTGCTTGTTAAACGCAACTCGTATTGTTATGCTAAAATGCAATCTTACTTGTAACCTGTATACCTGGATATTTGCAAAATCGAAGATGAGTGCACCAAACAGCGTGTATCTAATGTGGTCGAAACGGCTGTCTGTGAGTAGGATTCCTGGCTCTGCACTTCTTTAACCCAGGATGTGCTGGAAAAGCTGCGTAATGCGGCAGGTATAAACTTCATGTTGAAAAGTACACGAAGCAAGAGGTGACACACTGTGAGTACTTATTGGTATGTCATTACCCAGAATCCCTGGCTGGAGTGGAAGCAGTATATGCTAAGGGAGGTGCAGACCTGGCTGAGACATGTGCTCACACGTGCGAACTTTTTTGAAGATCTGGGCAAACGTATTTGCTGGAATTTTTCAAAAAAGTTCGACCAGCTTATTACATTTATTTTTAAAAACGTCAAAATATCGATATATTTAAAATAACCCCGTAAATGTGGCCTTTCTCAGGGTTTCTCGAAAATCTCGCTCATGTTGGAAAGTTCGACTCAAACTTCCAAATAAACTTCGAAGCTCGCAGAGTGGGGGTTTTGAAACCTCCCACATGCGCATAATTTTAATAATTGTTTGTTCTTGTATAGCGCTGCTAGTTTTACGTAGCGCGTTACAGAGACATTTTGCAGGCACAGGTCCCTGCCCTGTGGAGCTTACAATCTATGTGAATAAGTGAAGTAGATGGCAGTCCTTGACCAGATGAGCTTACAATCTATGTCTTTGGTGCCTGAGGCACAGGGAGATAAAGTGACTTGCCCAAGGTCACAAGGAGCCGACACCGGGAATTGAACCAGGCTCTCGTGTCTTTACTCACTGACCCGCTCCTTCTCCCTATGCACCCTACATACTATCACCTGCATCCTATCTGTGCAGAGCATCCAAGGGCATCGTAACAGTGAGCTTTTCGGATCAGTAACCCTGGAAGGCTTCAGGGAGCATATCTTCATTCGGATCATTTCGTTATCATCTCGTGCTGAACGGCCATGTGATTCCCCTACGTTAGCCAGCAAAGCACATGCATAACTTGTGTCTCCAAAGCACCATTCCAACCCCTGAAAAGTTCTCCTAGCTTCTTGGCAGGCTTCACCGAGGCTTCACCGAGGCTTCACCCGGCTCTCCATCTCCGGCTTGTTCTCTTGCTGTTATGTGGGGAAGGCAATAAAACAAGATGCTATGGCAGCCAGAGGCAGGAATTCCTCCCAGACAATCAAATGTATAGAAATCTGGGTCAAAGTGAGACTGTTGAAATAGTTCTCTTTGTCTTGACTGGAGAATAAAGAAGCTGTTTTCCATACATATAGCGAAGCGAGCCAAGCTGGATGTTACGGAGATGTTCTCCATGAAAGTTTGAATTCTTGAAGGGGTTTGGGGGGGGGGGGGGGGGGGGGGGTGGTATTGCCACAATAACATATTATCTTTTTTTATATAATAATCAGATAAAATATACAATCCTCCAACCAGATGTAGCCATGCAGAGCCTTTTGTATTGTATGTCTTTATTTATATAGCGCCATTAATGTACATAGCGCTTCACAGCGGTAATACATGTGGTAATCATATAAATAACAGATAATATAAATAACAGATCATGGGGATAAGTGCTTTAGACAAACATAACATTAAGGAAGAGGAGTCCCTGCCCCGAGGAGCTTACAGTCTAATTGGTAGGTATGGAGAACGTACAGAGACAGTAGGAGGGAGTTCTGGTAAGTGCGTCTGCAGGGGGCCAAGCTTTATGTATCATGTGTTCAGAATATCCACAGTGCTATTCATATGCTTCTTTAAGCAAGTGTGTCTTAAGGTGAGTCTTAAAGGTGGATAGAGAGGGTGCTAGTCGGGTACTGAGGGGAAGGGCATTCCAGAGGTGTGGGGCAGTCAGTGAAAAAGGTTTAAGGCAGGAGAGGGCTTTAGATACAAAGGGGGTAGAAAGAAGACATCGTTGAGAAGGACGCAAGAGTCTGGATGGTGCATAACGAGAAATTAGGGCTGAGATGTAAGGAGGAGCAGAAGAGTGTAAAGCTTTAAAAGTGAGGAGAAGAATGGAGTGGGAGATGCGGGATTTGATCGGAAGCTAGGAGAGGGATTTCAGGAGGGGAGATGCTGAGACAGATTTAGGAAAGAGTAGAGGGATTCTGGCAGCAGCGTTTAGGATAGATTGTAGGGGAGACAGGTGAGAGGCAGGAAGGACGGACAGCAGGAGGTTACAGTAATCAAGACGGGAGAGAATGAGGGCCTGAGTCAGAGTTTTAGCAGTCGAGCAACAGAGGAAAGGGCGTATCTTTGTTATATTGCGGAGGAAAAAGCGACAGGTTTTAGAAATGTTTTGAATGTGAGGGGCGAATGTGAGAGAGGAGTCGAGTGTGACCCCTAGGCAGCGTGCTTGGGCTACTGGGTGAATGATCGTAGTTCCAACAGTAATGTGGAAGGAGGTAGTAGGGCCAGGTTTGGGAGGAAGTATGAGGAGCTCTGTTTTAGCTCTGTTTTAGCTCTGTTTTAGCCATGTTGAGTTTAAGGCGGCGGAGGGCCATCCAGGATGATATTGCAGAGAGACTTTCAGAAACTTTGGTTTGTACAGCAGGTGTAAGGTCGGGAGTTGAAAAGTATATTTGTGTGTCGTCAGCATAGAGGTGATAATTAAACCCAAAAGATGTTATTAGGTCACCTAGAGAGAGTGCATACAGAGAAAAGAGAAGAGGTCCCAGGACAGAGCCCTGGGATACCCCCACAGAGAGATCAATAGAGGAGGAGGAGGTGTTAGCAGAAGAGACACTGAAAGTACGATGGGAGAGGTAGGATGAGATCCAGGAGAGAGCTTTGTTCTGAATACCAAGAGCCTTTTGATTTGAATGTATGCACAGGGCCGCCAACAGGAGGGGGGGAGCCGGGGCCCCACCGGCGTTGGAAGTTGTGCCAGACCTCTGGCTGGGGCCCAACGCCTTTGACCGGCTGCCGGTCCTCTCGTTGCCGCCGGGCCCCCGGCTCTCCCCAGGTGGGGTGAGGGAATGAGTGTGAGGAGGGGGGATTGAGGGAGCGGGATTGAGCGAGAGTGGGGTAATTGATGACAAGGGGGAGAAAGGAGAGAGGGGGTGTAATTGAGGGGGGGAGGCGGAGGAATAAATGAGGACGAGAAGGGGTAAGAGGGAGACAGAGGGGAGAGAAATACATGAGAAGAGGGTGAATAGAGGAGGGTGCTCGTGAGGTGTGAAATGGGGGGGGCATCGTAACTCTAGCCCTGCGCCCCGGGGAAATCTCTCTGCGCCCCTGTGTATGCATGATGCAATGTGACATTTGAATGACCTGCGGGTCGTTTGGAGGGGGAACGTGTAAGGTCCTTTGGCTTAAATGTAACACTGTTAGTTTTTACAGTTTAAATGTTGAATGTGTTGGACTCAGTGGTTTGAACATGAGAATTACGGGTCCTTGTGGTTTGGACGCAGAACCTACAGGAGTTTGTGGTTTGGATGCAAAACATGTACGTTTTACTTCATGGGCAACACATACTAAACCCGAGAGGTCTTATGGTTTTGAAGAAGGGACACGTATGACCTTGTGGTCTCAAGGACAAGGACATGCAGTGCATGCACAACCTTGTGATTGGAAAGTAAAAAGTGTTGTTTTTTTTTTAACATCAGGGATTATAAAAGTGCAGTGCCAGTGACCACCAGTTGAACCAAACCCCAGCTGAATCCATCAATGAAAAATTCTTCTTGGCTGCGGGTTCTTAAGGGTGCCTCGGGTGACCCTTCACTAAGCCGGCTAAATAAAGCATCACGTCTGTTTACTACGGCCCTGAAATTTGACCTCTTTCAAAGAGAGGCACAAGACGGGCATGACAAGTCTTCCCTGGCAGATGTGCCTCGCTGAAGACCAGTTGTGGCTGCACGTGTGTCACAAGGTACTCCCAAATACAGCAAAGTATCCTGAATTGGGACGAGTACTGCTCTATAAAGGTCCCCAGAGAAGCAGATTTCAGACCTCTGTCGTCACGGGATCTATTTTAGTGGGCACGGGGAGCACGTGGACCATGCTATGCAATGCCAGGGATTCCTCGTCCCTCTCTTCCCCCCCTCTGAACGTGAGCGTTTGTGCTGGAGCTTTGTCACATACTGTACTGGTGTAGCATTCCTGTAATACTCTCATTACCATCTCAGAGAAAACAGCTCGCAATGTGGGACGCTTGTCCCTACGGATAAGGTTTCAGCGGGCCGCGTATCAAACTGCCCAGGGGCCTTCTTTAATCCTAGGTGCCAAACACGTAAAGTAGCAGTGACACCTACTTTTAGATAAGTGGCCGAGTAAGAAACCCTATATTGAGACATTTGTAACTGACCGCGTGGCTCGTAGATAAAGTCGCAGAAGACTGCAGGCTTCAGATGTCCTGCCAGCCACTGGAGCAATTACTCCGTGGTACTTGCAGGAAAAGGTCCTACACCCCGGCAATTTGGGCAAGATTTGGCTAATGTGAACTTTTTGAGAAAACGTTGAGAAAAAATGCAACGTTTATGGAAATGTAATTTTTAAAGACCGTGGTGTATTTCCAGTAGCTGCAAAATCGAGGTGTGTGAACTCTTTACTTTCAAATTTGCAGGGTTTTGGGGCTGAAAAATGGCAAGAGTCACCCCAAAAATGGATTCGTGTAACCTTGCTTTTTTAAAAAAATTAAAGTGTCAAAAATATTGGTGAAAACAGCAAAATTTGACATAGGTTGAACTTGATGTACGTATATCTTTTTTCAATCTCATCTACTATGTAACTATGTAACTATGTGCAACTACTATGTAACTATGTAACTATGTAACTATGTAACTATGTGCAACTACTATGTAACATTTCAATATATGCAGCACAAATGTAGCAAATGTGAAACTTTTAAAGGAGCAATCCATGCAATATCCTACGTGTTGGTTTTTATTCAAATAAATCAATATTATATAATACTTACTGCATTTAATTATTTTTAATTCAACTCGATACAATTTTTAATGGGTGTTAATATACTGAGCATCCTTTGATTTCTATAGCAGGTTTAGCCACCTCCCTAGCAGGGCAAGATATCTGTAACACTTTCCTGTTTGGGATAATTTGTTGCCAATGTTCCCAGCAGTTTGAGCTGCAAACTGTAACAATAGATAATGTTACCTTAGTAATATAAGAATACATTGTAGCTGCTGAGTTACACTGACTGAACGATTGATTGAAACTGAAAGTCAGCCATTTAGTGAACCCTGGGAAGCAGAAACTTTGCGGATCGATCACAGGAAAACCAATCGATCAGCAGCGTAGGTAATTCATTTTCAATGAATGTAATCAAAGGCTGCATATATTTAATATATATATATATACACACATTTTTTTTAAAGTGCTGCTTGGATTGCATTCTTCGACTGAGCCACTGATTGAACCAACTGTGCTGAAGCAGGGATATCCATAAAACCTGGCCCGTTGGTGGCCCATGAGGACTGAGTTTGAGACCCCTGACTTAAACCAAGGGTGACCAACTCCAGGAGATGCACTTGAAGACTGAGCCACTGATTAAGCCACCTGCGCTAAAGCAGGGATATCCTGCAAACCTATTCTGTTGGTGGCCCGTGAGAACTGGAGTTGTGCCCCCCCCTCGCCCCCACGTTCTTGATACATAGATTATTGTACTGTGGCTGCAGAGACAAACGTGTGGATGAGCCCGGTAATAATAACGAGATCGGTAACAGCTGAGCCGTAGTGAAGCTGATCTGCAGCACAGCTGCGCGCAGAACTGCAGAGCAAATCCAGCTCTTATTCTACAAGGGGTTGACTTGAATCCATAGGGGGGAGGTGCATTGCGGGCTCCTCTGGGGGTGAAGGGGATAAGGCACTGACCTTTGTAGTGGTGGTCCCTGTAAAACAGCTAGAACCTGCTCTGTGTTGCCATCTTTATCTCCATGGTACCCCCCTCCCCCCCACTTCTCCCCCCCCCCAAAAAAATAGATTGCAAACTGCCCTGACGAACGATGTCAGGAAGGCCCTGAATTAATGGGGTACAATTGTCTCACCAATTAGAAAGGTGCTGTTGTGACTTCTACCCAATGACAATAGGATTAAAATGGACTTAATGTCACCGTTAATACAGTTTCCTCCCATGAATAAGTGTTTCCCCAAATTACCCCAAAGTCACTATGTGGAATCAGGCTCTTTAGTTATAATCATAATAGTATAATAATACATTGACTTATATAGTTCTAGCAGTGTACACAGTGCTGTACATATCATTTTGCAGTCATAATGATTAACTGCCCCAAAGAGCTCACACTCTATTATTATTATTTTTTGGGGGGGAGGGGATAAAGTGACTTGCACGAGGCCATCTGCATTATTCGTGCCACTATACTGCTGCCCTGTAACGCCGGCTTTGTAAATTACTAACATTTAATCGTTTGGGTTCATTAAAAATAACAAATCCTGGACACATTCTTGCGCGATTCCTTTGAGATTGCAACATTGGCAGCCTGGATGGAAAGCCCAGAAGTTCTGGTACCGTCACAGGAATGCCACCCTCTGAGCTGGCATCGTACCTCAGTGCCTGTGGCCCCTTATTGGGGGGTTGATAGCATTCCACCAGCCTACAGAATGCAGAATAAGCTCTATGTCTCGGAATTCAATGCATGAGCTACTGCAACCCACACCGGTTACAATGCTATTTCTAGTGCTCCCTATATAGCAGAACAAGAAGCGTTTTTAAGGGCAGTCTGACCAAGAACACAATGGCATGTGAAATATATTAGTGGCGATTTGTTGGTGTGCATTGGTACTCAGTTGTAATGAAGATATCATCGCGGAGTATAACCACTTTTATTTACAATTCTATAAATAAAGACAAACAGTACAATACAATTCTACGCTAAGGAAAACATTAACATTTTTCGAAGATGATGAAAATCGATGCCGAAAGAGCCTTGCGTCGTCAAAATATACTGCTGCTAATTTCGCGAAATAACGCATTGTACCAAAAAAAAATGCTCATGCTTTTGGGGTGCCAAATGTTTCGGAAGGTTTCATTATGTCGAATAACAATGTTAATAAATTATTCACTTTCCAAAAGGAAAATGTTTTAGATTATTATTATTATTATTTAAAAAAAAATATTAAATAAAACAGATTTGTATTAACTTTAATAAAACTGTGAATGAAAACTCATGAGGTTGTTGATTCTGACGTCTGCGGGTACATTGAAATGTGGTTCCTCCAATAGCAGAGGGATTGTAAATAGTTATAAACTGGGCCGGATGGACGAGATGACCATTTTCCAGCAGTGGCAGTCTGCTTCTCTTGGAAGCCTGGGTCTGCTTGCAATCACAGGTCACATGTAAGTTGTGCCAGGAAGTCTGGTCTTAGGGCAATAGAGGTTAACCATGTCGCCCAATCAGGAAGCTTCTGTCATCTGCAACATGTTAAAGTGTCCCCTCTGACCCCCATTCTCTTGGGCTGATCGGATCACACGTGGATAAACACAAAAGCCATTTGAAAGACCCTTAATTGAGTTTGGATATAAACAAAAATCACAGACCTCCCAGTGTTAATTTCCCATCGCCCCCTCTTCC
Organism: Ascaphus truei; assembly: GCF_040206685.1. Classification (NCBI taxonomy): domain Eukaryota; kingdom Metazoa; phylum Chordata; class Amphibia; order Anura; family Ascaphidae; genus Ascaphus; species Ascaphus truei. Next base: position 4,096,566 of record NC_134504.1, on the reverse strand, counting down.
CCCCAACCCTCAAACTTTGTGACCTACCCATGTATTACAGAACAGCCAGATGCTGAAGTCTTGTATGCCATTCTCTTCCTCTCTACCTTCTATCCTCAAAGGTATTTGGTTGGGAGCAGAGATGTGGAACTTCAGAGGTCCTAGTAAAATTGGTCCTGGAGATCTGTGCTTAAGTAGGATACATGTGAACCCTTTGGTTGTCCCATGATTTAGGCACCATGTTGCAAGGCCGGGCAGGGGTCTCAGAACGGCCAGGCCCCCTGACTCACTGGGCCTGGGACGCCAACCCCGGCAGACCCCCCACCCCCTGTTGGCAGCCCTGCAGCCGAGAACAGAGGGGAACCAGCATTTCAGGTCCCATGTGGACCTCTCAGCAGTTTGATTCCTGTGTTTGTCTATGTTGTGTTGGCTGCACAAGCCGGATTCTCCTCGCCTGAAACTGTTTCCCGCACTTTGGAACTAAACTTTCAAGGAGGGAAATCAGGGAGGTTTGGGGTATTCGGACCCAAAAATCATATTTTAATGACATTCAGGTGCTGATTTATTTATACCATTGAGACTCCCCAGAGGTCTAGGAGACTAAAGATGTTGAAATCAGTGAGAGTTCTCCTGTCTGGTATATGCTTGTTTTTAAACCTCAGGTCTCGTTGTCACTGGTACTGTGACTTATTGCAATATTGTGATATATTTGGATACAGCAAATGAAACTGGTGCTATAAGCTAAACTCCAGCACATGATGTGCCAGTCACATAACCAGGCGTATCATGTGACAGTGCGCTCACTACCATGCGTCATTACTCATTGTGGTTTCCTTCACAGACCTTTGATGATGTGAAACTTCTCCGTAGAACAAAGATGCTGAAAATAAACAATGTCTCATGTTTTCAGAAACTTTCATCAGGAATCGAAAACCTTGACGGCAAAATATAAAGGAGAGTCCATTAATCCAGGACAGGGTTTCGATGTTGATACCCTGTAGTGGACCAACACAAGAGTTCTTTGTAGATGAAATTATAGTGTACGGAGCTTTGTAAACCTTCCTTTTTCAAGAGTGCTGTGTATGAGGTTTGGAAAGCTCTGCACACTTATTTTATCTGTGAAGAATCCCCATTGTTGGTTCCCTTAAAAAGAATTACAACATACAGCAAATCTGCATTTCTCCAGGACCTAACAGTTACTAGAACTTTGACCTACAAGATGTCCCAGTAAAACATAAAATGAAAATACAAGAGCAAGCTGGGCACTAACGCAAAAAGATTTTATCGCACTAAAAATGAGCAAGACCTTTTGCCAACGTTTCGGTTCTACATTAGACCTTCCTCTGGGCTTAGCCCAGCTTGCTCTTGTTGTGACTGCACGATTCCTGTTGAGCGCAGAGAGACTATCGGCCATCTTGCTGGAAGCGTTGCTTGTTGTGGATTGACCATAACTTTGTTTGTTGTACATAGTGCGCCTGGTCTGACTCGGTTCTTCCAGTAAAACATGACACAGTCTGCCCAGAAAACGTTTGTAATAAACATATCTAACATCAATAAACATCTATTTATGTGCGGTCAAGAAACTCTGCATAGTATGTGGTCTAATGTATGACCTCTATGTAGCAATAGGGCCATATTTACCAAGGTGTCTTATGGAGTAGCACTGCTTAATAAAGATGACCATTAATATAGGCTTCTTCTTTCACCTGTTGATGACGCCTCCTGAGAAGGGTTACCATTTATGGTAGAAGTTAGCAAGGAAACTATGGACTGTGCGCAGCGGAGGGGTGGACATATTCTCGTGTATCTTTCCTAATTATTCCTTCCGGTCAGAGGGATCCAGAATAAGATGCAGGACACTGCCCAGCCAGTATCTCTTGCCCATCCGTCTAAATCTGCCCACTCGTACTGCTCTCTTCCTACACATGGGTGAGGAACATCATCGTGACACAGAAAGCCAGCTTTACAAAAGACAATCTAATTAGCAGGAGAAGGAAATACTCTGGCTGGATATGTGACTGCTTATGCTGGGGTTATAATGCTCTCACTGACTGGTTGCCAAAGCTGCACTTTGTTCTAACAGAGGCAGAAACCTATTAGCAAAGATTTCTCTTGATGCTTTAAGACTCGTTCCCATTTAGCAACAAATATTGTATTTCCACTAAACTAAAAAAACATTTAGGCATCAAACACTTGGTCTAACATTGGACATTTTGGGTTCATAGTACTGTATAACATGCATAAAGAACACACAGTCCCAGCGAGCTCTAACCCCAGCACCCACCCCATCATATATATATATATTTGGGTCAAAAGGAGTGCTACTGAGTGTGGCCAAAAGTATACAACAAAATACAAAAATGGGACAGAAAATACATTCAATGTTAGTATTCTCATAAGTAAGGCTCATTTAGTGAAACCCTTTGGCCAATGCGTTATAAGCCTGCAGCCACGTCACGGCATGACCAGTATGCAGCCACGTCACGGCATGACCAGTATGCAGCCACGTCACGGCATGACCAGTATGCAGCCACGTCACGGCATGACCAGTCTGCAGCCACGTCACGGCATGACCAGTATGCAGCCACGTCACGGCATGACCAGTATGCAGCCACGTCACGGCATGACCAGTATGCAGCCACGTCACGGCATGACCAGTCTGCAGCCACGTCACGGCATGACCAGTATGCAGCCACGTCACGGCATGACCAGTATGCAGGTCCTAACACTACCTGTACTGTATAAGATGCTCAGTAGATTTTATTCCACAGAATATACAACACACACACCTTTTTTTGGGGTTTATTTAAGTATCATGCCCAATCCCCTGGTTCCCTTGCTCTGCAGTGTTGCTCGTGCTACCTCTGGGAGTGGAGGGGTTACAGTTAAAACCTTTCCTTATTCATGCTTGGGACACTTTACAAGACTCGCTGCCTTCCCAGGGTGACACGGATTGCCTGAATGCATATTCCCCCGTTTAACGTGGCTCAGCAAATGCTCCCTAGAATTCTCACTCCGGTCCCACGTTCCATAACACCTTAGGATGACATTTGTTACTATACCATAGTCCTGGCGTGCCGCTGCGCTTTGCTAAGGAAGGCGGGACGCTGGTCCAGAGCCTGACAAAACGCAATTACTGTCTCCCAAAATATAAAGGTATTAGTGCCCAGAAAGTGCTTATTGAATATTTTACAAGACCTGTCTGTTTCCCCCGTTGCCGTATTACTTTAACACTGGGTAATAAAAGGGATATCGCCGTGGCTCTTTTCCATCCAAAAGAGCTTTACATTAATGCAGAATATATCTGAGCAGCCATCTCTGGGGTGGAAACAGTGCAGGATATTTCAGTTCTTTGCTGGAAGCTCACACAATGTTTAGTATAGGGGGGTATTTAAAGGTGGGGTTCTATTTCGGGTTTATTGTTTTTCTTCTTGGTGAGAAAACTGCTCCAGATTTCTTACGGGAATAACATCCACGTGGTTCATATTTCATTTTAGTTAATGGCAAGGTGTGGAATAAAATTCTGCGGGTCAACGTATGAAGCGCAAACACGGTATTCTGATGCTAAACTGTCAGCAAGAAAGACATTTTCCGCGAGTTGAGGTACAGGATCAAGGCTGCGGGAGTTCCTCAACACAGGTGTTAAAATATAAATATATTGTACATCTATGGGATATTATCCCATACACATATGGGTTGGGTTATATGTGTCTATGGGAGTTAAATGTGTCTATGGGGTTTTATGTGTCTATGGGGTTGTATGTGTCTATGGGGTTTTATGTGCCTATGGGGTGGAGGTAAGATTGCCAACATTGTTTTGACCTTACATAGAATGGGGGTGTTCTCTGCTGGGCGAGCATAGATCCCCTACTGTATAAAAGCATCAATGGCACATTTGTCTTTGTCCTTCCTATTCTAACTTTCAGGTAAGTGTCGGGAAGCCACGACTTGTCTAAGTTAATGAGCTTATCATACTGTACGTTACCAAAGCTGTAATTATGAATTTATGCATATTAGCACCTAATATAGTAGGTCATTATTTCCGAATAATCTGGATATTGTTTACTGAAAGGAACCACTCTCTATTTGTATTTTGCAGTACTGTCCAGCCAACTGACCGTTCATCTCACAGGTAAGAGACCTCTTTCCAGATGCTGACAGCTTCTAATGAGCCCAGCGCCGGGAACAGTCACACATACATATTACTTGTGACTTCTTTAAGATGCATCATTTTGCATCACAACTCTTCGTGGCTGAAGAATTCTGCTCTGCCACGGAATAGTTTAATAACGACTTAACCACACAGGCATTGCACAGAGTAGAAAGAAACAATGACACAATGGGACTCAGTGGCTTA
>NC_134504.1:4034186-4092030 GCF_040206685.1 Ascaphus truei | reverse complement strand
CCTGCCCCCTGGGGGTCTCTGTGCCCCTCTCTATCCCTGCCCAGTCTTGCTTCCCCTGACCCCCAGCGAGGTTTTCCCTGGGATCACTAACTGCGGTTGCTAAGCACAATGCGTCCATGGCAACTGCAGACACACGCCTAGCCCCCGCCTCTCTTTCCTGCCATTGGCCCGCTGGCCCCTTCGCACCGCCCCCTGTTCTTGCCCATGCCTGCCGCTGATAGGTCGGTGGGAACGTCCACCTGGCGACGTCATAATGGCGGGGAAAGGTGTCCTGATCAGCTGGGCACAACAGATGCCAGATCTGGTGTGAGTCTGAGCAGCAGGGAGGGGAGATCCTGCACCCGATCACCTTCCCCTGTCATACAGGTGAGTTACAGCCTGAGACCAGCCCTCCCCCAGCACAAAACATATCATCCAATAAAAATAACACACTTTTATCTACAATTATTTTTCAAATAAAAAACATCCTTTTTTTTTTTTTTTTTTACAGTCCACCCACATCATAAGTTTCCACTTTTCTAAGTTATAGTCCCACCTTAAAATTGGATACTTTATAATGTGGGTGGACTGTAAAATTGATATTGTTTTTATTTTGAAAAATAATTGTAAATAAAAGTATTATTATTTTCTCACTAATTAGGAGAATGGTAATATATATATATATATATATATATATATATATATATATATATATATATATATATAATATATATATATATATATATATATATATAACACACGAAAATAGCCTTGTTAGTCCGGTTGCGATAGTGCAGAATAAATGAGTTTATTCAGTATTAAGTGATACATTTTTTTTTATTTGGACTAGCAATTTATGTCATAGGACAAGCTTTCGAGAGTTCTCCTCTCTTCCTCAGGTCAGCAATACCTGAGGAAGAGAGAACTCTAGAAAGCTTATCCTATGACATACATTTTTAGTTGTGTATATATATATATATATATATATACACACAGACACGTTAATATTTTTCAGTGATAGCGTTAAGAAATCTCATTTGATTAATATTCAGATTTAACATATCTGTATTTCACGTGTCTGAACTAAATAAGGTGATTTACATTTTACTAATCTACAGAAACGGACGGGATCGATGAGATCCAAAACGTTATCAATAAAAGGGCTCTCTAAATTCCCAAAGACGTTTCCATTTTGTGCTTTTATTTATGAGTAAGATTAATTACATTAATAGAATCACATAAAAAACATTTTCAGAATTCTTTTCACATCCACCTTCAAATCCTATTGGTTGCCCTTCTGAAACACTTATTGTATCTTACAATAGACGTTTAACACCCCATAAAAATGTTTTTTTCCCCCAAGGCTGGGCCTTTGCCGCCCATTGAAAGACAAGTACCAAACCCCGTTCGAAGGGGATTCTTGTAAAGTTTGGGGTTTGTGATAATTCACACTGACCCTTGCGTTTAGTCATTTCCAGCTCATACGTATGCCAGAATGTGTTGGTAAAATAGCAGTAGGACGTTTCAGACGCGCCCACGGTAAAGTAATGGCACAATACCCGTATGGAGAGAGGAGGTGTAGGCGCTCTGTTTTCTAGCCCTGTGGATCCCCCAATAATCTTTAGAGGGGGAAAATGCTACAAAATCAGAACAGGTTATAGCTCCTCAATGGTAATATTATTATCATGTGTTTATAAAGCGCTACATATGCCTCAGCGCAGTACAAGATGTGGCCCTGCATTCTCATCTTACCATATTGCATATACATTAAAGCAGGGGCGGCCAACTCCAGTCCTCAAACGCCACCAACATGTCAGGTTTTCACGATATCCCTGCTTCAGCAGAGGTGGCTCACTCAATGACACAGCCACCCTTGCTGAAGCAGGGATATCCTTAAGGTCTGACCTGTTGGTGGCCCCTGAGGACTGGAGTTGCCCACCTCTGATATATGGGTGGTTCAATTGGTCCCTGCTTCAGCACAGGTGGCTCAATCAGTGGCTAAGTCTTTGAGTCACCTGTGCTGAAGCAGGGATATCCTGAAAACCTGACCTGTATGTGGCCCTTGAGGACTGGAGTTGCCCACCCTTGATACCACACCCATAGGTGGCTCAATCCCCTTTGACTGAGCCACTGATTGAGCCACCTGTGCTGAAGCAGGGACATCCTTAAAACCTGACCTGTTGGTGGCTTTTGCATTAAAGGATTTGCTAAAATGCACAGTGCCCCCCTTTTTTTTGTTCCTATACCTGTATCAGGGGAAGTTGTAGAGACGGCAGATACATGTTTGCAAGAGATCCCCGTGTTTGTCCTTCTGCGCGTTTCTGCGCGTTTCTGCGCTGCATCTTTTATGCACACCTGCAGATAAAACAAATGATCTTGTAACAGAAAAGAGCTTCGTGGGTGGTCATTAGCAGAGCGGCCAGCGAGAGGCGCTGACATGAAATCGCCTGTAACACGAGCGCTCATTATTACGGTAATGCAAACACCAATTATAGCAGCGTTGACATGTTTTTGTCTGCTGCTAATTCTAACTATCGCTTACTAAAGCAGATTCTGTTCTTTTTCAGCCCGTTATGGCCATTGCAAACCTGGTTCAAAACGTCTCTTATAAAGAGGTCCCATATATTATGGTCTCTTATAAAGAGGTCCCGTATATTACGGTCTCTTATAAAGAGGTCCCATATATTACGGTCTGGGTGTCTGACGGTGATCAGAATTCAACAATAAACGTAAAATAATAATCCCACGTGTCAGCACATTCACATGTCTAAGGTCTGCAACCCTGCCCTTCCCCATTATCTCTTAGCACAGGGGTGCTTAACTCCAACCCTCAAGCTCCCCGCCCGCCCCTCCCCCCAGCAAAAGGTCAGGTATTTCAGGATATCCCAGCTTCAGCACAGGTGGCTCAATCATGGGTCAATCGAAGATTGTGGCACTGATTGATACACCTGTGCTGAAGCAGGGATGTCCTGAAATATCTGACGTGGTGGTGGTGTGGGGGGGGGGGGGGGGAGAGGGTGTGCTTGAGGACTGGCGTTGGGCACCACTGCCTTAACATACAATGCTTCTACTCCAGCCAAGGATTCTGGGTAACGACATGCAAGTGACCACTCGCCGTGTCACTCTTGGCTTCTTTCCCATTTTAACATGGGACCCCTATAAGCGCCTGCCTGCCGTATTGCACAGCTTATTCAGCACAGCCTGGGTTACAGAAGTGCAGAGCCAGTAACCCTATTCACAGACAGCTATTTCGACCACATTAGATTAGAACTGTTTGACAGACTCGGCCACCTTCCCTACTTGTTAAAGAATCATATGGTTTATCAGATATAAGACTTTGATTCAGTATTTCCTATTCCCATGTAGCTACCTTCTGTATCCCAATCATTGTTTAAATTCTGGCCATAGAAATGCTGCTGGGCGACTGTTCCTTGTATCTACTACTCCTCCCGTAAATAAGTCCTGGGTCACATTTCCCCTAACCTACAATCTTATGGTCAATTGCCATTTTGACGTCTTCCAGCCTGGCCGGATGGGACAGTTTTACAGAATAGAACCCTTTATGACACGTAGTCAACCGGAATATGTTATGCAAAAAAGAATCCCCATGGTAACCCCTCATCAATTCAAGTCAGGCTGTGATAACGTTTAAGACCAACTAAGGTCCGACATATTTCAATTGATACCGTCTAGTGATGTATCTCTTTCTCCTTGTATAGGCAGCTGCATCGAAAGCTGGTCGCCCAACATGGAGCTGTTAGGATCAACTTTAACGGCGACGTATGCTAGGCCGCGACCAATCCCTACCGGTTCTCTACCAGCCATCTCCACAATGGCATCAAGCTATAAGAACCGATTCCCTCACTATACGCTGAACCATAGCTTGAATCTTCCATGGAGACCTAGCACCTACTATAAGGTGGCATCTGTAACGCCCACACTGGAGCCACTCTCAAAGAGCACCCAAGGCCTCAACCCGGCCCAGATCGTTCCCTTCCCAGCCAACCGAACAGCACTTTTTACCAGATACACGCATGATGACTGGTACAAATCCAATAATAATAGCTACAGAGACTCGGAGTCTTCCAGGCGTAGCGCGGAGCGTCTGCGTGCCGACACCAGCCGCCTACTTCAAGAGAAGGAGCAGAAGACGAGAAAGATCCAGACGGACACCAGTAAGAATTTAGGGGAACGGGTCAACGACATTGCATTTTGGAAATCGGAGATCAATCATGAAATCGACCAGATGATCGCCGAGACAAACGCCCTCTCTGAGATCAAGAGGCGATTGGAAAGGGCGTTGGCCGAAACGGAAGGGCCACTGCAGGTAGCAAAAATGTTTAGCGGGAAGTAAGGGAGGAGGGTTGCTCAGTTTTATAATCGTGCAACGCTGGTCTACCATAACACTCTTCCTCAATATCTTGAGATGCTGTTTTATGTCTCAGAGTTGTTGGCAAAGCAGTTGTTGGCTCGGTTAAAAACAAACATGACCCTCAACACCGGATATGGTGGCTTCTCATGTATATGCCGATGCCGGGAAAGATAACGTCGGCTCTATAATGACATGACCCAGTAGTGCAGCTTATGGAAGTCCTGCATCGTAGGCCATTGAGTCATCTCATATTTAATGGAGAATGGGAATCCGCTACGTTTCCTGCACTCTCTCTAAGGCAGTGATTTGCAACCTTTTTATGGTTAAGGAACCCTAAAATTATATCGGGGAAATTCTGGGGGAACCCCGACCCTCTCTAATAGCATGTCTGTGATCAGATGCATTGTAAGGAACCCCAACCCTCTCTAATAGCACGTCTGAGATCAAATGCATTGTAAGGAACCCCAACCCTCTCTAATAGCGCGTCTGATACATTGTAAGTACAATTTTATAATGACCTGAAAATTGCAGGGAACCCTATAGGGATGGCCGGGGAACCCAATGGTTCCTAGGAACCCCAGTTGAAAAACACTGTTCTAAGGCCATAATAGTGATCATACACACAGAAAAAGTCTGGGTCATCTGCTAATGTGTTGTCCTGTCGTACGTTTGCAAAACCGAAATACATTTCAGAACAATGATGGGGCAACCTTACATGATATCTCAGAGGGCTGGATGGGAACAAAATGAGAGAGAGGAGCAGTTCTAGATATTTAGGAACAGAGACACACAGGGAAGAAGGGTCTACTGCCCTGAAATAGTCGCCTTGTATTTTCTAACCCAAAGGGCTCAGGTTTGGGTGCATTCCCCCGCACAGAGAAAGTTGTTACATATTTTAGATGCTGTAATACATGAGCTTCCAAGGCCACAGAAGTCTCTTTAACATATGGATCCTCGTCTGTGTCCCAGAGATAGGCGTGTATATTCCTTCTTGGCCTCTCTGATGCCATGTGGAGCGCACATGGGGTAACGCACAGATTGGAGCCTGTCCTTGCTAAACTGCAACCCCCCCCCCCCCCCGTGCCAGGTATCTCCCTTCCCCCCCTGTCCCCCCGTGCCAGGTATCTCCCTTCCCCCTCCCTCCCTCCCCCCGTGCCAGGTATCTCCCTTCATGGAGCAGTTCTGAATTTGGTGGAAGGTTATGTAATTTCTGACTGTTCTCCAACCAGAAAATTTTTCAGCCACTTAACATTTTGAAGTCATGCTCCGTACAGCTCTACATTGCTGCATGTTATATCTTAGGTCAGGGGTGGCCAACTCCAGTCCTCAAGGGCTACCAACAAGGTCAGGTTTTTTGGGATATCCCTGCTTCAGCACAGCTGGCTCAGTCATTGATTGAGCCACCTTGTGCTGAAGCATGGGTATCCAGAAAACCTGTCCAGCTGGTGGCCCTTGAAGACTGGAGTTGGCCACCTCTGTCTTAGGCACCTAATAAGTTAAGGCTTCAATGGCCAATTTAACTCCTCACATGCTAGAGGGGCCTGCTGCGTTGTCACCTCTTTTGGCAGCAAATGGGTTAACCATCTTTATGGCAACAGCCAACCATGAGTTAAGGAGACAAAGCAAATAAAACTTTAGTAGTTATTGAATCTTCTAGTCACGGGGAGGGGGCTTTGATGGGGTCCGTGATGTAGATTTTTAGGGTATTGTCAAACTCCCGGACTGGATACACTTCTTATAACCGGTAAACAGTGTAACCAAGTTATCCTACAACACACACACCCCCCTCTCCCCCCCCTCCTCCCTCCCCCCTCCCCCCCCCCGGCAGGAACAAGGGACCGTGCGTACGGCAGAGCGATGGGTTGCTACAAACACTGAAACAATGTGAGCCTGGGGACTCTGTGCTGTAGTGTCAATTGTAACACAATGACTCAAACACATACACACACACATTGATGCACACAGAGCAGACTGACTCAGCTACACACATACACTGATACACAAAGCAGACTGACAGATACACACACACACACACAAACACACAGGGCAGACTGACACCGACTCAAACACATACACACACATTGATGCACACAGAGCAGACTGACTCAGCTACACACACTGATACACACACCAGACTGACACACTGATGCACACAGAGCAGACTGACACACACACACACTGATACACACACCAGACTGACACACTGATACACACACCAGACTGACACACTTATACACAGAGCAGACTGAATTATATACATGCAGGGCTCAGTCTCTCAGACCTGTTCAGGGTGCTGGGTGCAGTCTGGGCTCTGTCTCTCAGACCTGCTCAGGGTGCTGGGTGGGTGCAGGCTGTGCTCAGTCTCTCAGACCTGCTCAGGGTGCTGGGTGGGTGCAGGCTGTGCTCAGTCTCTCAGACCTGCTCAGGGTGCTAGGTGGGTGCAGGCAGTGCTCAGTCTCTCAGACCTGCTCAGGGTGCTGGGTGGGTGCAGGCTGTGCTCAGTCTCTCAGACCTGCTCAGGTTGCTGGGTGGGTGCAGGCTGTGCTCAGTCTCTCAGACCTGCTCAGGGTGCTGGGTGGGTGCAGGCTGTGCTCAGTCTCTCAGACCTGCTCAGGGTGCTGGGTGGGTGCAGGCTGGGCTCAGTCTCTCATACCCGCTCAGGGTGCTGGGTGGGTGCAGGCTGGGTGTGGATATGCAGATAGAATAAGGATGGGTGCCAGAAACATTTATAGTCCAAAAGAGCTTTATTCACATCCATTTATACAGTAAGGCTCCCCATATAACAGACAGACTTCACATTAGACCTATTAACTGATGACAAATGACAATGACTCTGCGCTCCTTCCCCTGTCGCCTCTCTCTCCTACGCTGGCGAGATACTTCTGCTTGTTCCCCTTGGTACTAGTTATATTGGTAACCTTCTGCATAGCGTCAATAATGCCCTATCTGAAGTGGGCCCCCGCTGGGAATACACTCTGCTTTGTGGGATCAGTATCCTCTTACTGTGTACTGCGTATTGGATCAGGAGTTTACTAAAGACCTTCCCGTCAGGCCGATCCGATTATGCCCCGCAGCTACTACTCTTAAACATATTTACAGGAGTCACAGAGAGGCCCCCTGCCAGAACTCCGAGGAACCTGCTTCAAGAACATTGGCTGGAGCTATATATACACCCTTCTATCTCCCTATGGTGACATCATGGGTCACAAGGCGTACACATCGCATGATGGGGTGGGGCAATATCGGAGTGATCCCACCCGGTTAACCCCTTACACACACCTGACTCTCATACACTGATACACACAGAGCAGACTGATTCGGATACACACACTGACACACACAGTGCAGACTGACTGATACATATACACACTGATACACACAGCAGACTGACTCGGATACACACACACAGAACAGATGGCTAATTTCCGATTTAGGTGTGTGTGTGTGTGTGTGTGTGTGTGTGTGTGTGTGTGTGTGTGTGTGTGTGTGTGTGTGCGTGCGTGCGTGCGTGCGTGCGTGTGTGTGTGTGTAATTACCGCACCAGGCTTGGGATATATTTGTATTTTTTGTTGGAGCGGTTTCCTGATTTGGTTCCCCGGTTGCCCGCAGGTTGCCCTGGAATGTCTGTATCACCGGGAGAAGAGAATGTCCATAGACCTTGTACACGACGATGTGGAGAAAGCGCTCCTCCAGGTGAGTTCAACTACACGAGGCACAGGTACACCACAACACCCCATGTAGCTACGCCGCGCTGTATTGTGTGACAACAGCTGCAGTATGTTAGGTCACCAAAATAGCGCTGTTAAGAGAATCTAGATGAAGAAATTCCCCCGTAGATATGAATTCATCTATTAAGATCATCTCTATAGTGCAATATAGTGATCTGGTAGTAAACACAGCAGGTAGGTAACCTTGTATAGTGCATTAAAGCAAGCATGGAACCACCTATACAAGTAGGGTTTGCCAGGCGGCTTCTCCAAAAATACTGGACACAATGGTGAAAGGTGCGACACGCTCGAGACCCAAACACCTCTCTCCGCTCCGTGCTATTTCCTTCTCTTCTTGGCCCCACCCCCAGGCTACTGACACCTTCTTCTGATTGGCTGCTGCTGGGTAATGCAGCCAATCAGGATGGAGGAAGCTGCCCAGCCCCCTAGCAACAGCCCTGCGCTCTCCTTGCTCTGGGAAATCCCGCGGGCCCCCCCAAGCCAGTCAGGTCACTATGTCCAGAGAGGTAATACGGGTGTAAACACACATGTCCAGTGTTGCATCTCATTTTTTACTGGACAGTGTCCAAATACAGGACAGTCCGATTCAATACTGGACACCTGGCGACCCTATAGAAGAACAAGAGCTGGTTCTGTAAGATCTCACACGGTGTTATTCGTTAAAACGCAAGACACGGAAGCTCCAGTTGATGGGCGTTACCATGCAGAGCGCCCTAATCCAACGCTTGATTAATAACTCCCATAGAGAGCAATAAATGAAGCAAACACAACGGGTGTGTGTAATCCCGTAATGTAGTTCCCTAATGCTAGCCTCGTCCTGCAGCTGAAGCTGAGGATTCACGTATACAGGACAATAAACTAGTCACTCACTTGTTTTATTGGAGAGGGGTTGGCATGCGGAATGGGAGGATTGGCCGCGATCAAAACACCGCTGGCGATCTGCTGCTGGGACACTTGGCCGCGATGTCCACTCCTGTGCTTGACCGCCCGCTGTTCGCTGAGCACCCATCTCGCCAAGCCAGGTCTGCCACGCGGACAACTGCATATTCCGACCGCCCGCTCCGACAATTGCATGTTTAAATGTCCCACACGGGCCCGTTATGCTGCCGAGACAGGCCGCTGTCCGGCGGGACATTTAAAGATGGCGCGTTGGAGCGGCCTGTCCGGGCAGTGTGGCGGTCCCGCGCGGGACATTTAAACATGCAATTGTCAGGGTGGGCGGTCAGGCGTGGCAGATCTGGCTTGTCAAGACGGGGATGCTGGAATGGACATCGTGGCGAAATATCCCTGCAGCGAAGTGTCCCGACAGTAGAAGGCCAGCAGCGTTTTGGTCATGACCAAACATTCTAGACCAGTTGGCATGTGTCATCCCATGGATCCTATAGAATGATGGATGGATGGATACCCATACAGTGAAGGAACCGGCACTCCACAGGTCTTCATACAAGAAAGACTTTAACGTGGATTGAAATCTTTTTTGAATGAAGACCTCTGGGGTTCTGGTTCCTTCTTGTTTTTGGAGGATGTGTCCTACATTTTTGGTCTCCCTTATGGGGGACGACCTCTGTCCACCCGACGCCGTTATACCGGGCCAGCGAGTGCACCTAACCTCTTTCTCCTACCCACTCAGCGAGCCATGCATCTTATAAGTACACGCATACACCAGCCCAATGAAACACTATTTTTTCCCCCTCTGCGTTGGACAGGAGGTGGAATGCATCAGGTCCTGCCAGGAAAGGATGAGGCGACACCTGGAGAAGACCTTGGCCCAGCTTGCGTAAGGCACAAACCTTAAACATGGGGCCGTGCGTCCCGTACAATTCGGCCTGTAAAAACCGGACTCGCGCATGTGGTTCTGTGCTGAGGATTTGAGCCCAATCTGGATGCCTTTATGAGAAGAGCCCGGCAAATTTGGGAGCCCTCCTTTGAAAAGGAACTTAGTGTGAACACAATATAGAGCAATGCTAAGTATTACCACACACTACTACTGCATCAGCTGTCTAAAGCATCGGCTATTTAGAGAGCGGAGACCCAAATACAGTTGAATGGTTCCTGCCAAAACGTACAGCTGCTGATATCCACTGTGTGCTACAGAAACCCCCTACACGTAGAAAACACCCAGCGGCAGATCAGCAGAGCTCCGTGTAACGCCATCTTACCCAAACGCGTGCAAACGCCGCAGGGTTATCTCACTCGCTGAAAGCACCCGGCATTGCTTGGGAATTCTAAGAAACCAACCTCACCCCCCCCTACTCCTCCTCTCATCCCCCCCTACTCCTCCTCTCATCCCCCCCCCACTCCTCCTCTCATCCCGCCCCCCCCACTCCTCCTCTCACCCCCCCTACTCCTCCTCTCATCCCCCCCACTCCTCCTCTCATCCCCCCCTACTCCTCCTCTCACCCCCCCCCACTCCTCCTCTCATCCCGCCCCCCCCACTCCTCCTCCTCTCATCCCTCCCCCCACTCCTCCTCATCCCCCCCCACTCCTCCCCTCATCCCTCCTCTCCCCCCCCCCCCCCAACTCATATCTCTCTCCCTCCCATCACTTTCCTTTAATACCTTATGATGTCCCCAACTCTCTCCGCCTCTCTCCCCTTCTCCGGCGTTCTTACTTTCTCCCTCCCGCGCCAACTGACTTCCTCTCTTTCTTCATCTGCTTTCTGTGTAAACTTTACAGCTATCTGACTCTCCTTATCTGCCACCAGGTTGTGTGCATTATGATGATGTGAGCCAGATACAGCGCCTAGTGTGTGTGTGTGTGTGTGTGTCGTGGAAGAGTCACCAAACGCAAATGGTTGAACCAAATAATGAGTATTTATGATTGAGACATGGCATATGAGGCAATAGAGCAGTGGTTGGGATCTCCAGTGCTCAAGAGCCACCAACAGGTCAGGTTTTCAGAATATCCCTGCTTCTGCACAGGCGGCTCAGTCAAAGACTGGGCCTCTGATTGAGCCACCTGTGCTGAAACAGGGACTGATTGAGCCACCTGTGATGAAGCAGGGATATTGTAAAAACCTGACCTCTTGGACGGCCCTTGAGGACCGGAGGGCGTTGCCCGCCCATGCGATGGAGAGATTGGGAATTAGGTAGGTTCTTCAGCGGGTGGGGAAAATGAGAAGGCTGCTGCAGGTTTGGAAGTTGATCTTTGCTGTAACCATCGATCTGTATTTCCACTCCACACTCCAGGTCTAACAGAGCAGCCCAGCATGAGCTGGAGAGAGACGTCAGCGACAAGCAAACCGCCTACCGTATCGATGACAAGTGCCAGAATCTCCGGAATACCTCCGACGGCATTGGTTACTTCCGAGGAGTGGAACGCGTCGACGCAACGTACGTCTGCTGGCTCTCTTCCATTGCTGAACTTTCAGGGACACCTCTATTGCTGCAGAAATATTCTCACAAGGGAGCCGGGTCACAAATGTGCCTTTTTTTTACACTTGATTCACAGGCTTCTCAGCGTTAATCGCACGCGCACGCACACGCTCACGCACGCACGCACCCACGCTCACACGCACGCTCACGCACACACGCACACACGCTCACACACGCACTCTCACGCACGCACACACACGCGCTCACACACACACACGCTCACACACACGCTCACAAAGACACGCTCACACACACACGCTCACACACACACGCTCACACACACGCACACACACACACACACACACACACACGCTTGCTCACACACACGCTCACACACACACGCTCACACACACACGCTCACACACACACGCTCACACACACACGCTCACACACACACGCTCACACACACACGCTCACACACACACGCTCACACACACGCTCACACACACGCTCACACACACACGCTCACACACACGCTCACACACACTCCCCCTGTTTTTGTTCTGTATGCTTTTTGCGATACATTACAGCAGGGCCCTCAACTGGTGTCCCGTGGGCTAAATGCGCCCCGCAATGGGCTTTCATGTTGCCTTTAAGACTCTGCTCCCCCTAATTTTATCATAGTTGCTTGAGCGGCCTAGTGCCGGGCTCTCCAACTGCCCCCCCCGCTTAGTGCCGGACTCTCCAACTGCCCCCCCGCTTAGTGCCGGACTCTCCAACTGGCCCCCCCGCTTAGTGCCGGACTCTCCAACTGCCCCCCCGCTTAGTGCCGGACTCTCCAACTGGCCCCCCCGCTTAGTGCCGGGCTCTCCAACTGCCCCCCCGCTTAGTGCCGGACTCTCCAACTGGCCCCCCCGCTTAGTGCCGGGCTCTCCAACTGCCCCCCCCGCTTAGTGCCGGACTCTCCAACTGCCCCCCTGCTTAGTGTCGGGCTCTCCAACTGGCCCCCCGCTTAGTGCCAGGCTCTCCAACTGGCCCCCCGCTTAGTGCCGGACTCTCCAACTGGCGCCTCGTGTAGGACCTCAATGTTGGCCCTTGGTCTCTCTACTCCTGCTAATTTCATTCCTGTTGCTCAGGCGGCTAAGAAACTGAAACTCACTTGTAAGTGGCGGTAATGTCCTCGATGGGGCAGATATTATACATGCGGGCCACATTTTTAAATATAATTTTCAACTCTTTCAATATATCTAAATATGCATTACTATAAGCTTCTGGCCCCTTTGGTGAACGAGTCGAAGAGTCCTGGTTTAGTGATAGTTTGACTTTTATACATTTACATCGCTCTGCAAGAATTTGGCGCAATACGCGGCGGGCAGAAGCTTCTAGGGGTTCCACGTTAAAATGGATAAGAAGCAAAAAGGTGACACTGTGTGCTCATTTGCATGTCATTACCCAGAATCCCTGGCTGCAGTGTGTGCTAAGACAGCGGTGCGCAATCTGTGGGGCGCGACCCCCAGGGGAGGCGCGAGACTGCCGACGGGGGGCGCGGGGTTTACAGAGGCCCCGCGCGCTTCCCGAAGGCACTTAAATTAAGTGCCGGGGGAGCTGCAGGGCCTCTGTAAACCATACTTACCCGTGGCTCCGGCGGCTTCCTCCTGGCGTCGCCATGGCAACGCGGCGTCAAAATGACGCTGCGAGGTCATGTGACGTCACGTTGCTATGGCAACGTGACGTCATTACGCCGGAGCGCGGGTAAGTTGGGGTTGGGGGGGGCGCGGGAGCGAGGGGACAGCCGTCAGGGGGGCGCAGAGAAAAAAGTTTGCGCCCCCCTGTGCTAAGAGATAATGGGGAATGACATGGTGGCAGACTGTAATATACAGAAGAGAGCCTAGGACAGGGTTACATGCTTGGACAGCAACACACAAACATGTATCCATACGTTTAATCTGTAATTAGGACAATGAGGTAGCAGAAGAATGCAGCCAGCGAATATATAACTGGTATATAAACAGAACTTTCATAACTGTCATATTTCCTGAAAGTCACAGATATGAGAGGTTCTGCCCAGATATATTTGGCCGGGCCACTTCCTGTACAATCTGGAAAGGCGGGGGGAGGGAGAAAGTAATATTGGATACGGCGCAGGTCCAGCTTAGATGGTTTCTTCAGATGAAGACTGCCTGAGCTGAAAGAGTAGTGGATGCACGGAGAAGCCTTCCATCAGAGGTGGTGGACAGCAAATACATTAGAAGAATTCAGAACTGCTGTGGACAGGGGTGTTCTAAATATGGAAACAAATATCAAATCGGGTCTGGGGTAACGGTGTCCCGTGTCTATGTCTCTCTGATATGGGATGTCCGCATCATCTGATTCCTTAATCCCCCAGTATCTCCGTCCCCGAGTCCTGGGCCAAGTTTAGCGATGATAACATCCTGAGGTCCCAGAGCGAGCGGGCGTCGTCGGCCAAGCTGCGGGACGACGTGGAGATCCTGCTGAACGTCACCTCCAACGAGATGTGGGGCCACTTCAACGCGGTCAACGTTGCGTTCACCAACCGCATCTCCGAGACCGCCGACGCCAAGAACAAGCTGCAGACCCACCTCGCCAAGGTAGGCTGGGCGCCAATGAAAAGTGATACTGTGTATGACCAACCCCCCCCCCCTCATTTTCAGGGATTCCGTAGCGAGATCTCACAATAACTACAATGGACTGGGATGGCAGATAGAGCAGACGCGCCGCGTGATACCCAGGTCGGGACTTTCGGTTCTGTAACAGGTGCACCGTCTGTTAGATCCCCATATAAATACACCATACATATTTATGTCCAAAGAGGTTATTTTTAATGAATATTATTTTTTTAATAGAGACTTTCCCTCCCAAAAAATTCCGCTTATTCGGGGGGTTTCAGGGGCTGAACTGCGTTGATTTTAGCACCGGGGACCCCCTGCTTCCTGAGATACTTACCTCCCGTAGGGGGCGCCGGTGGCAGTCACGCGGGCCAATAGGAAGCTGCCAGTGATGACGTCACGGCTTCTTATTGGCCCGCATGACGTTGGAGCTTTAAATACACCATTTCGATAGCCCCATATAGCCTTGCCGGGGCTGCTACTAGCACCCCCTACGGAGGTCTGAATCTCGAGAAGCAGGGGGTCCCGGGAGCTGAAATTAAGGCACTTCAGCTCCTGGAGACCCCCTGCTTCAATCCTAGGACTGTAAACAAAAGAAATGGAAAGCAGGGGTTAGTAGGGTGTTCCAGAAGTAGGGTGCAACAAGGGAGTAGTTGGGACAGACTCCTAGAGGCAGGTAGAGTAGAAAGAAAGCAAGCTTCAGCAGAGAAGAGGGTGCATGGGAGGACACACCGACCAAACATGAGACGCTGGGTGCCTGGGAGGACACACCGACCAAACATGAGACGCTGGGTGCATGGGAGGACACACCGACCAAACATGAGACGCTGGGTGTCTGGGAGGACACACCGACCAAACATGAGACGCTGGGTGCCTGGGAGGACACACCGACCAAACATGAGACGCTCGGTGTCTGGGAGGACACACCGACCAAACATGAGACGCTGGGTGCCTGGGAGGACACACCGACCAAACATGAGACGCTGGGTGCCTGGGAGGACACACCGACCAAACATGAGACGCTGGGTGCATGGGAGGACACACCGACCAAACATGAGACGCTGGGTGCATGGGAGGACACACCGACCAAACATGAGACGCTGGGTGCCTGGGAGGACACACCGACCAAACATGAGACGCTGGGTGCATGGGAGGACACACCGACCAAACATGAGACGCTGGGTGCATGGGAGGACACACCGACCAAACATGAGACGCTGGGTGCATGGGAGGACACACCGACCAAACATGAGACGCTGGGTGCATGGGAGGACACACCGACCAAACATGAGACGCTGGGTGCCTGGGAGGACACACCGACCAAACATGAGACGCTGGGTGCATGGGAGGACACACCGACCAAACATGAGACGCTGGGTGCCTGGGAGGAGACACCGACCAAACATGAGACGCTGGGTGCCTGGGAGGACACACCGACCAAACATGAGACGCTGGGTGCCTGGGAGGACACACCGACCAAACATGAGACGCTGGGTGCCTGGGAGGACACACCGACCAAACATGAGACGCTGGGTGCATGGGAGGACACACCGACCAAACATGAGACGCTGGGTGCATGGGAGGACACACCGACCAAACATGAGACGCTGGGTGCCTGGGAGGACACACCGACCAAACATGAGACGCTGGGTGCATGGGAGGACACACCGACCAAACATGAGACGCTGGGTGCATGGGAGGACACACCGACCAAACATGAGACGCTGGGTGCATGGGAGGACACACCGACCAAACATGAGACGCTGGGTGCCTGGGAGGACACACCGACCAAACATGAGACGCTGGGTGCATGGGAGGACACACCGACCAAACATGAGACGCTGGGTGCCTGGGAGGACACACCGACCAAACATGAGACGCTGGGTGCATGGGAGGACACACCGACCAAACATGAGACGCTGGGTGCATGGGAGGACACACCGACCAAACATGAGACGCTGGGTGCATGGGAGGACACACCGACCAAACATGAGACGCTGGGTGCCTGGGAGGACACACCGACCAAACATGAGACGCTGGGTGCCTGGGAGGACACACCGACCAAACATGAGACGCTGGATGCATGGGAGAACACACCGACCAAACATGAGACGCTGGGTGCATGGGAGGACACACCGACCAAACATGAGACGCTGGGTGCCTGGGAGGACACACCGACCAAACATGAGACGCTGGGTGCCTGGGAGGACACACCGACCAAACATGAGACGCTGGGTGCATGGGAGGACACACCGACCAAACATGAGACGCTGGGTGCCTGGGAGGACACACCGACCAAACATGAGACGCTGGATGCCTGGGAGGACACACCGACCAAACATGAGACGCTGGATGCCTGGGAGGACACACCGACCAAACATGAGACGCTGGGTGCCTGGGAGGACACACCGACCAAACATGAGACGCTGGATCCCATCGCCGTTGTTTTTTTGATCCGTATTATTCATATTTTAACAGGAATAAGTTTGAGCCATTGAGAATTTCCTTGTCACCCAAATGTGTGTGGTCACTGGTCAGGTCCCCGCCGAGGCCAAGCAGGGCGGGAGCCGCGGTTGGAATTGTGAGACCTCTTGGCCAGTTCATTGGTGTGCTAAGGGTCATCCAGACATGTCCACACACAGTCACAATACTATGCTATGTAACTGTACAAACCACAGCAGGCAACTCGTGGGGAGATTAGACAAATGTTGGACTTCAGGCCTCTCCAGAGGGCACCATAGTGCTTGAATTGTCAGCCTTTGGGCGGAAAGGATTAATTCATCCTGATTTGTACTTTTAAGTTTGATTAATGTATTGTGATTTGACCCTGTTGTGTAAAGCGCAGCGTATACAATGTAAATAAAAAAATATACACGCAACCTACACAGATACAATATCATTGTAATGTTTGGGACACCATCATCTGTTGGGCACAGAAGCTGCGGAATCGCACCGTCTGCAATCTCATTTGTGTTACCTAAACCACAGGAATTGAAGCATTGTGTCAGTGTTAATGTGATACATGTACAAGGCTCTCCCATTTAATCTTTAAATATTTTAAATATTAATTCATATTATGTATGTATGTATATCTTTATATAGCGTCATCAATGTACTGCGCTTCTCAGCAGTAACACGCGGGATATAATTATATGACACATAGTGGGAAGAAGCGTTTGAGACATAAAAGTAGCATTAGGAAAAGGAGTCCCTGCCCCAAAGAGCTTGCAGTCCGATTCACAAAATGTTTTCTGTTCCCTTCTGTAGACGCTCCAAGGAATCTTCCAGACAGAGATGAGCATAGAAGCCATCAAGAAAGCCATCAAGGACAAAAGCGCCCCCATGAAGGTGGCGCAGACCCGGCTTGATGAACGCACAAGGCGACCCAACGTGGAGCTGTGCCGGGACATTGCTCAAATGCAGTAAGAGTTTGGAATTGGTGACAACAGAAGAACCTGGTGTTGTGGTGTTGTGGTGTTGTGGTGTTGAGTCTGGAATAGAAGGCATTGAATGTCACTGAGGGATTGCTATTTGATCAATCAAGTTGGTAAACCTTCCAAAATTCGATGGAATGGTAATAACAGTAATGCCACTTGTTGTAGTCGCATAAGTGGGTGCCCAAGAATAATAATTCATGTTTACTAAGCGGTGTTGTGCTGTAACCCACCTTAGTGGCGTTATGATTTAACACCGCTTTGTTAATATAGACTTCACATTGGTGTATTTCATGGGCAAGGTTTATAGCGAGTTACTTTGGCTCTTGTAATTACATTCCACGTTTGTGTGCCAGTGATAAATTAATTTGGCCTTGTGGTATTTGAACCAGTGACCCTCAGATCCAAAGACACCATCGGTGTGTGTCAACCACTATAGGCCTATCTGTGCCAAGGGTGTTTGGGTTATTTCTTGGTGGAACCGAATCCCAGACCATTTCCCCCCACCAACTCCTTCCTTTCTCCATGCTCTTCCCCAGCCTCGTCTCAGAAGTGTACGAAATCGATGACACCATCCAAACCTTGCAACAACGTCTCCGAGATGCCGAGGACACCCTGCAGATGCTGGTCCACACCAAGGCCAACCTGGAGCACGAGCTCTCCATCAAGGCCAACACTCTCTTCATCGACCAGGAGAAGTGCATGGGCATGAGGAAGAGTTTCCCCAGCACGCCGCGGCTGGTGGGCTACACATAATGTCGCCGGCGGGCGCCAGATCCCTGTGTATTAATAACAAAGCTACAATAACGATTGCAACTTCGATGGTCATGGTTGGTGGTGTCATGGTGGTGTCATGCTTTAACAATGTGTGTTTTTATGCACACGAGTGAATGTTATGCGTCTTATATGAAATAATATAATAAAGGGATTCATTTGTTTTACGTTCATGAACGCCGTGGCGGTGCGGAATGGGACTGTAATGGTGGTCGTCTCTAAACAGGAAGCCACCCGGCAAGGTTGAGGTAGGATATAGATTGCCGACCTGAACTGAGAGATTACGTTGAATCGAGAATAGAATAGTCGGGGGTCACAGGCTGGGGTCGAGGCAAGACGGCAGAGGAGCAAGGTCGGGGGTCACAGGCTGGGGTCGCGGCAGACGTGCAAGGTCGGGGTCACCAACTGGCGTCGAGGCAGAGGTGCAAGGTCGGGGTCACCGGCTGGGGTCGAGGCAGGCGGTGAAGGAACAAGGTGGGGATCACCGGCTGGGGATGAGGCAGGCGGCAGAGATGCACGGTCGGGGGTCACAGGCTGGGGTCGAGGCAGGCGGCTTTACCATGGCAACGCGACGCTGGTGATGCTGCAATTCGGCAGGAGGGCGGCAGCAAGGAGGCGGCTGCCACATGGAAGTGCCGCGGGGCAGCAGATCTTCAAAGCCGCCGCTATATATATATGTTACTTATTACTTTTCAGTGCCTAAGGGGAAATAATACCTGCAGAACCGGTGCAAACGTTTCGCAAGCTGCCTCAGAACAGCAATTTTGGAATGAGTACAGAATTGTCATCTCTCTCTCTCCCCCCCACTTTCTCTCTCACCCCCCCCTTTCTCTCCCCGCCCCCGTCTCTTCCCCCCCTCTTTTTTCTCCTTCCTTCCTTTTACAACAAAATAAGCTCACTTTCTCGCGCTCTCTTTCACGTGCGTGCTCTCTTAAGTGCACTCCCTTGCTCTTGTGCACTCTCTTGCGTGCAAGCTTTCGCGCGCTCTCTCTCGTGTGCTTGCTCTCGCGTGCGTGCTCGCTCTTGTGCTCTCACGTACGTGCTCGCTCTCGCTCTCTCGTGTGTGCTCGCTCCTGCGCTCTCGGGCGTGTACTCTCTTGCTCGCGTGCTCTCTCTCGTGTGTGCTCGCTCCTGCGCTCTCGGGCGTGTACTCTCTTGCTCGCGTGCTTGCTCTCGCGCTATAATACAAAATATAAGTGTTAAGAGCAACAAATCTAAACAAAAAAACCATTGGGAGAGAGAGCTGGAACCCTAAGGCTCAGATCCCCAAACGGGTGCCAAGCTTTAGCACGTCTTCACTCTCATGCATGTAACTGGGAGCTGAGGCGTGCTAAGGCTTAGCACCGTTTGTGAATATGGGCCTCTTTGAGTATATATTCTACAGTGACCACAGGAATCATAGGCATGACACCTCCTTCGCACAGGGGGGCTCAACACCAGTCCTCAAGCCCCTCCCCCCCCCCCTGCGCAACAGGTCAGGTTTTAAGGATATCCCAACTTCAGCACAGGTGGCTCAATCACTGGCTCAGTCGAAGCTGAAGCAGGGATGTCTTGAAATCCTGACCTGTTGGGGGGAACCTGTTGAGGACTGGAGTTGAACACCCCTGCCTTAGGATACCAATATATATATATATATATAAAATTAGTATGACGTTTTGCTGCTTTTGCACCTTGTGACTCTTTGGGTGTGGATAGAAAGATTGCTTCCAGCTCTCCACCCCCCCCCCCCCCCCACCCACCTGCTGCGAACGGTTCAATGGAAAATAAATGAGATTAGTAGCAGGATTTCAGAAGCCAGTATTAGGAGGTCTGGGCTATTACAGGACTTGGCAGTATTGCCCCGGTCATTATTCTGGTGAGTGGAAAGTATGTTGTCGCCCCAGAAATCGATCCCGTGTGGAACCCACTGGAACTGCCGGCAGCGACGTGTTTAGTAACCGAGCGTGGCCTTCCACTCAAAAACCCCCCCACAAATATTGTGTTTTTTATTTCAATTTAACCTTATCCTGGACATGTTTGGAAACATTGTCCCCCAGGGTTCCCCTACCCTTATCTCTTCCTGATCCTGTTCTCCCTCCTAGATGGGTCTTTCACAGGCAGTGGTGTGCATAGATCCGATTACCTCTTGGGGCAGCTTCAAGCCAATTCAAGTATTATATATATATAATTATTTGTTATTATTGAGTTACAGTGGTTTAAAATAGGAGTTATTTATTACTTTGGGGTTGTTGGCACTTGGGAGACTTAGTGCTGCTAAATTCATGTGGATAGTTTCTATCTGGGGAACAGCTTGTAGCAGCTGTCCAGTTTTGCTCACTGCAAGGATGTCTCGCCCGTGACCTGCATCACTGGTCTCCTGAGGCTCCAGTGCAGTGTCACTTTGTCAAATCAGAACTATACCATAAAAAAGCCCCATGGTACACAATGAACGTGCTGCTGTGTATAGCAGAAAGTTACATATAGCAGATAAGATCAGGTTGAAAAAAGACGTACGTCCATCACGTTCAACCTATGCTAAATTTAGACGACAGATACTTTATCCTATATCTATACTTACTTATTGATCCAGAGGAAGGCAAACCAAAACACCCCATTAAGGGGAAAAATAAATTCCTTCCTGACTCCAAGAATTGGCAATGGGATTAATCCCTGGATCAACATCCTTCCCATGTATACTTATTTGGTATATCCCTGTATACCTTTCCTTTCTAAAAAGAGGTCCAACTTTTTGTGACCAAATTGCATCTGCCACCACAGTCTCCATGGGTAATGAGTCCCACACTGTAACTGCCCTTACTGTAAAGAACCCTTTCCTTTGTTGCTGGTGAAAAGGAGTAGTAATACCTGTTCAGACCCATAAAAAGATTATTCTGGCACTCCCCCATGTAGCGTGCTCTTAAAGTCCTCTCGAACCCTCCCCCAAAAAACAGTTTCAGGAGAAAACACCTACTGGGGAAGGACTTTCTTTATTATGAGTGGTGGGATTGGGTGTTCATACGTTGCCCCACATCCTACAATACATGTTTTGTCTAGGAAGTATCATTAACCAGGGGCTCAGTCAACGCCCCAAACCCTGGGCCTTGGGGGGGGGGGGTATAGACCGTCATTTAACTTCAAGGACTTAGCATCAGAGCCGCTCAGTGTTCTAAGCCAGTAAATTCCACTACTAAAGCGTTTCCCCATTAAACCGGTTTATTGTCTTAATGGTGAAATCCCGGGATGAGCCTTTTAATGGAGTATTGTCCTAAAAGGAATAATTATAGGTGGATTTATGAGTTGACTATGCAGAACTGTACGACCCCAATGTGACAATTTTATCTGCTGATAGGGCTAGAACTAACTATAGACGTCAATTGCCTTTTCAAAGATGTTTTAAACTAGAAAACCAGGTTCTGTGCAGGAAGGGGAATTAATTGCCCATAGAAAATAATCCTGCCGCACTGTCATGTGATCATACGTATCTCTGTGATCTTCCAAAGACCATTCTGCTTTGAGAAAACAGAATTTAAAGGTTCCCCAACACAAACATCTGCCATGTTGATTGGACAAGGTACCTTTACGCACCCCTCACCCCACGCACACACTCTAGCCTCTCATAGTGAGACCCAACATGACATTGCTTTCCCCCAAGAACAGAAGAACTGCCAATACTGGGTCAGACCAAATGGTCCATCAAGTCGAGTATCCCGTCTCCCACCGAGGCAAGTACTGGGAGCAATATTTACTCTTGGCCTCCAGGTGTGTCCATGCTGCTGGTAACCATTAGTGGGACTTCCCCCATTGGGACTACCCCATCAATAGAGCTAGTCTTCTTTAAAAGCTATTAATGTAAACTGGCGCCTCCTCACTGGGAACCAAACCCAGGCCAGAGAGTGGTCAGAACAGCATCCCAAGTCCTCACCAGGAAGGACTTCTATATCGGTATTCAAACGTTTGGGATACAACGTGAAGGTCGGTAGCTGTTATACTGGAAGTTAGTAAGTTCTCCAATGTCTGAGAAGACGTGGACGGCGGGAAGGGAATAGTCCTAATGAACGTGGATGTATTCTGTTCAAGGTGCCCTCCTGGGCTTTAACACGTTTAAACGTTTGTAGTGCTGAATGGGTCAATGCCTCCCGGAATAAATGCACCTGTGATAACAGACAGGTTTTATATTCCCTCTCAATCACATTCCTTCGCCCGCTTTCCTGTCTGGTTAAAAAACACATCTCCCCAGGAAACTGGGAGCCAGATGCTAAGAATCAGATGGCTCGGGAACATTTCACTAGGATCCCTTTCTCTCCCCAGAATGTGCGGAGGCCGACACATCCCTGCTGCCCCAGAGGTGTCATCTCAGTATATCTTAGAGAGGCTAGTGCAGTGTGAGTGCTTCATTCTTTGGTGATACCTTCTTTATTTGGACTTAACAATTGATATTACAAGACAAGCGTTTCGAGAGTTCTCTACTCTTCCTCGGGTCAAGAGAGGCTTAAATGCCACGGAAATAACAACTTTGTATTTCTATACGATGCAAACCATGTACGCAGAACTGTGTCATACGAGACTATAAACAATTTAAGAAAAGAGAAACCAGCCAGGTCCAGCCTGTATGTGTGTATATATATATCCAACAGTGGGGAGACAATGAATATATAATATTCATCTTCGGCCGTGTCTCCCCACTGCTGGATGAAGCCTCCCCAGTGATCTCCCAGGTCCTGCGGTTACAGTTTCTTTTCCACGTCGCTCCCACACATTCCCTCATCCCATTCCCTCCAGCCTGTCTCCCCACTGCTGGATGAAGCCTCCCCAGTGATCTCCCAGGTCCTGCGGTTACAGCTTCTCTTCTCCACGTCGCTCCCACACATTCCTTCATCCCATCCTCCCCAGCCCGTGTCTCCCCACTGCTGGATGAAGTCTCCCCAGTGATCTCCCAGGTCCTGAGGTTACAGCCGCTCTTCTCCACGTCGCTCCCACACATTCCCTCATCCATCCTCTCCAGCCCGTGTCTCCCCACTGCTGCATGAAGCATCCCCAGTGATCCCCCAGGTCCTGCGGTTACAGCCTCTCTTCTCCACGCCGCTCCCACACATTCCCTCATCCCATCCTCTCCAGCCCGTGTCTCCCCACTGCTGGATGAAGTCTCCCCTGTGATCTCCCAGGTCCTGCGGTTACAGCCTCTCTTCTCCACGTCGCTCCCACACATTTCCGGATGTCTTACTTTTGGTTTTGGTCTTTTGATATCCCTTCGAGTCCAGATGATGTAGAACAGAGCACAGAGGGGGGAGACTGTCGGTTCTCTATTTATTTTTCTGCGGCTTACAGCCCCCCAATGACTTACGCTACATCTGTTGGGAAAACAGTCCGGAGCTGTGTAAGTGCCTTGATCTCAGGAGCCCCTTGATCCCGCACTGCTCCCATTCCAATCGCACACAGGTGGACCCGGCTGTATGGGACCAGATGTTGAGCAGACCATGGGCTAGATCCCATGACAGTCTCCAAGATGAATAGCATACCGTCTGGGTGTTGGCTTCCAAGAATGCCACCATATTTTGGTTGGGGCCTATGAAAACAGAGGGTCAGCGTGTGCACTTCCTACTGCTCTCTATGTATCAAAGTGATTCTGTTATTGCTACACAGCATTGTACAGTATATATCTATATACTGTATGTATGCACTGTATGTATCATTTTATTTATATAGCGCCAACAATATACACAGCGCTTTGCAACAGTACAACACGAGGTAAACAATGGGGGTAAGTGCAGCAGGTTAATAACAACACAAGGCAAAGACAGAGCCTGCCCCGAACAGCTTGCAATCTAAGTGCTACGTGGAGAGGCTTACAGACACCACCGGAGTGAAAGTGCTTTATTAACAGAGCAGTCAGTACTGTATTAGTCACTTCATGCTGCACCTCGGTCCTTATTATGTTACATATATGTGTCGTAAGAGGCTCACCTGATCTCTTTATGCGACAGAAAGCCGGGGAAGTGAATTCAATCATTCCTTTGTAACGTGTGCCTCTAATATATCACTCCGCTCCTCCCTATCGTCCCATATAAGATCTCCCCATATGTAACACACGCCGGACATATTTACAGTAAGTGCATTACGTACCTGGAAAATGTAACATTGGGGGTACGCCTGGAAGCCGTGGATCCCACTCTTGTGATTTAAAGGGACAGACCCTCCTGGGACCAAAGGAAACTAATGTCAGGGGCATGTTTAAAGGGCTCATCCGGGGGACTGATACTTAAAAAACAAACAAATCTGACGCCTGTAAGTATTTTAATGTATCCATTAAACTGAGACTTTGGAAGGGCTTGATTTCCTCTGGCTCCTCCCTTTGTTGTGATGATGTCACTGTGTGATGTCACCGAGTGATGTCACTGTCATCCGCAAGTGCTTGAACAGCCAGCGCCCCACCTCTCTCTCACTCCCTGTATCTTTATTGCCCCTAAGAAATCCAACTGGCCGACTATATGGGGTTGCAAATTTAAGTATCTTTGTGCCATTTTTCAATCCTGATTGAGCCACCTGTGCTGAAGCAGGGATATCCAGAAAACCTGGCCTGTTGGTGGCCCTTGAGGACTCAGTTTGAGACCCCTGATCTCTATGCTCTAATACAGGAGCGGCTAACTCCAGTCCTCCAGGGCCACCAACAGGCCAGGTTTTCAGGATATCCCTGCTTCAGCACAGCTTTCTCAATCATTGGCTCAGTCAACGACTGCATCACCTGTGCTGAAGCAGGGATATCCTTTAAACCTGACCTGTTGGTGGCCCTTGAGGATTGGAGTTGTCCTCCCCTGCTGCAATATGTTAGTTCTCATATATTTCCCTCTAGAGTCCTCAAGACCCACCAACAGGTCCGGTTTGAAGCATATTCCCGCTTCAGCACAGTGCAGTGATAATGACTGAGCACTGATTGAGCCACCTGTGCTGAAGCAGGGATATCCTGAAAACCTGACCTGTCGGAGGGTTGCCGGGGGGGGCTGGAGTAGGGAATCCCTGCTCTAGATAAAAACTGCAGATAGTAATAAGTCTCCCCACCAAACAGGCCACGTGCTGTCCACGCGGAGTTATGCAGCTAGCTTTGCCAATCAAACCACTAATCCGTGGAAAACCACAGCCGCGTGGCTCTCAGGAACAGGCTAATTAAAGCGCCCGGCCTGAGTCACAGGGGACATTCTCACCGCTTAGTCTCACTGTAGGTGAGTCACAGGACGGGACGGATTCCATGTGCCCGAGTCACAGAGAGGATCCCCCTCTGCCCCGGGAAACCCGCACTGTGCTGAAGCAACGCAGAACAGTGACAAACGGAAATATACTCACCGGGATTTCACCGCTTCAGCCAATTATTCTCCGGGGAATCAATGCTATTCACAGCCAGTATTTGCACCGGGTTCTGGGTGTGGGGTGAGTATAAATGGCGCATGTGTTAACTAACTCCATGTTGTTACTTTGTATATAGTGTATATATTCCGTATATATCGCCAGTTATCTTCCGCCATCACGTACAAATACACTGCGGCCCACCAATAATAAGAATAGCGAGTGGGAGAGGCGCGCCCCCCGGTTATTTGTCATTTCATAATACAGCGTCGAAGCAGGGGGTCTCCGGAACTGAACCCCGTTAATTCCAGCTCCGGGGGCCCCCTGCTTCCCGGAGATACTTACCTCCGTAGGGGGCGCCGGTAGCCACCCAGGCTGAGCTAGCTGGGGTTTCCATTTTAAAGCCCCCCCCCGGTCACGTGGGCCAATAGGAAACCGGACCTGATGACGTCACGGCTTCCTATTGGCCCGCCGGGTGCAGGAGCTTTGAAACTCCGCCCATTATGTGAACCCTTCTAAACGAGTGGAGCGGCTGCCGGCGCCCCCTACGGGGAATATACTTGGTCGCGGGGGAGTGCAAACGTTTTGACCTGCGCCCCCTGCCAGCTCCCCCTCACTCTCGCGTACCCCCTTTGCTTGTGTGCAGCGTCAAATGACGCAGCGGGGTTTCCATGGAGACGGCCATGTGACATCAGCTGCGGCATCCTTTGACGCCACTTTGCCATGGCGACGCGTCACAGCGTCTGAATCAAGGTAAGTGTTATTGTTGCAGAGGCCTCACGTGATCCCCCCCTGGTATTTAATTTAAATAGGAAGAGTGCAGGGCCTCTGCAAGCGCCCGCTCCCCCCCAAAAAAAATCCAGCACCCCCCACTTTGCGCACCGCTGTGTTTCCAGCCTTTTTTTGGTTAAGGAACCCTATAATTATATTGTGAAATCCTGAGGAACCCCAACCCTCTCTAATAGCGGGTCTGAGATCAGATGCATTGCAAGGAACCCCAACCCTCTCTAATAGCGCGTCTGAGATCAGATGCATTATAAGGATCCCCAACCCTCTCTAATAGCGGGTCTGAGATCAGATGCATTGCAAGGATCCCCAACCCTCTCTAATAGTGCACCTGAGATCAGAGGCATTATAATTAACCCCAACCCTCTCTAATAGCGCGTCTGAGATCAGATGCATTGGAAGAGACCCCAACCCTCTCTAATAGCGCGTCTGAGATCAGATGCATTGTAAGGAACCCCAAACCTCTCTAATAGCGCGTCTGAGATCAGATGCATTGGAAGAGACCCCAACCCTCTCTAATAGCGCGTCTGAGATCAGATACATTGTAAGGAACCCCAAATGGCCTAAAAATTGCAGGGAACCCTATAGGGATGCCCAGGGAACCTCTGTTGAAAAACACAGAACAAAAGGTTTAGAATAAGGAGGCGTATTACGACATTTCAGGGTGAAGCATAAAACGTTTTAAGCAAATGGCACTTTATGTATTTTTCATTGAAATGTTTCTATTTTGGTTACGCGAGTTCTGAGTGGATGTGGGCGCAGCTTTGGGGGAATATGGAATAGCGCTGAGTACATTGTAATCTGCTCACTCGCCTGTTCTTAAATAGGACAAGTGGCTCAAGTGCAGTTTACGCACATCTAGATTATTGTTGAATACACACAGGGCGTGTGCAGGGCATGAAATCCAGTACTGAAAAACAGGGTGTGCGATTTATGTATTAGTTACACAGAAGTCACCGGACTTTTCCAAATCCACCTGCATCTCTTTATTTCCCCGTTACTAACCCCGGTGGTTCCCAGAGGTTTATTGCAGAAGGATATCTGATAAGCGCTGCACCCGACACATACACCCAGACTTATATCCTGCGCTCTGCCCACAACTGTCTCCTTTCCGCCCCTTTCACCTCTACTTCTCTCTCGCCTTAAACCCTTTCCCCTCACTGCCCCTTACCTGTGGGACTCCCTCACACTCAGTATACACCCAGCACCTTCTCTCCCTCACTGCCCCCCTTACCTGTGGGACTCCCTCACACGCAGTATACACCCAGCACCTTCTCTCCCTCACTGCCCCTTACCTGTGGGACTCCCTCACACTCAGTATATGCCCCGCACCTTCTCTCCCTCACTGCCCCTTACCTGTGGGACTCCCTCACACTCAGTATACACCCAGCACCTTCTCTCCCTCACTGCCCCTTACCTGTGGGACTCCCTCACACTCAGTATACACCCAGCACCTTCTCTCCCTCACTGCCCCTTACCTGTGGGACTCCCTCACACTCAGTATATGCCCCGCACCTTCTCTCCCTCACTGCCCCTTACCTGTGGGACTCCCTCACACGCAGTATACACCCAGCACCTTCTCTCCCTCACTGCCCCTTACCTGTGGGACTCCCTCACACGCAGTATACACCCAGCACCTTCTCTCCCTCACTGCCCCTTACCTGTGGGACTCCCTCACACTCAGTATATGCCCCGCACCTTCTCTCCCTCACTGCCCCTTACCTGTGGGACTCCCTCACACGCAGTATACACCCAGCACCTTCTCTCCCTCACTGCCCCTTACCTGTGGGACTCCCTCACACTCAGTATACCCCAAGCACCTTCTCTCCCTCACTGCCCCTTACCTGTGGGACTCCCTCACACGCAGTATACACCAAGCACCTTCTCTCCCTCACTGCCCCTTACCTGTGGGACTCCCTCACACGCAGTATACACCCAGCACCTTCTCTCCCTCAATGCCCCTTACCTGTGGGACTCCCTCACACGCAGTATACACCAAGCACCTTCTCTCCCTCACTGCCCCTTACCTGTGGGACTCCCTGACACGCAGTATACACCCAGCACCTTCTCTCCCCACCTTTAACACTAACCTTAAAACTCACCTCTTATGTGAAAAATTTCAACAGCCTGGGCTCATGGCTACTGTCACACTCCCACAGTCGCTCCTACCAACCATTGTAGCCAAGCACTGCCATCTACTGCACTTACCCACCATCAAGGCCAGGCACTGCCATCTACTGCACCTACCCACCATCAAGGTCAGGCACTGCCATCTACTGCACCTACCCACCATCAAGGCCAGGCACTGCCATCTACTGCACCTACCCACCATCAAGGCCAGGCACTGCCATCTACTGTTCTTACCCACCATCAAGGCCAGACACTGCCATCTACTGCACCTACCCACCATCAAGGCCAGGCACTGCCATCTACTGCACCTACCCACCATCAAGGCCAGGCACTGCCATCTACTGTTCTTACCCACCATCAAGGCCAGACACTGCCATCTACTGCACTTACCCACCATCAAGGCCAGGCACAGCCATCTACTGCACCTACCCACCATCAAGGCCAGGCACTGCCATCTACTGTTCTTACCCACCATCAAGGCCAGACACTGCCATCTACTGCACTTACCCACCATCAAGGCCAGGCACTGCCACCTACTGCACTTACCCACCATTAAGGCCAGGCACTGCCATCTACTGCACTTACCCACCATCAAGGCCAGACACTGCCATCTACTGCACCTACCCCCCATCAAGGCCAGACACTGCCATCTACTGCACCTACCCACCATCAAGGCCAGACACTGCCATCTACTGCACCTACCCACCATCAAGGCCAGACACTGCCATCTACTGCACCTACCCACCATCAAGGCCAGGCACTGTCACCTACAGCACTTATTCCCTCACCTGCAGTCTCTGTAACTCTCCCAACATACCGCTTAGAGTGTAAGCTCTCCGGGGCAGGGATTTCCTTTCCCACTGTCTGACTTTGTTGCACTTATTGTATTATAATTGCCTGCACTGTCTCTCTTGTAAAGCGCTGAGTTCACTATGGGCGCTGTAAATAAAGATATACATACATTATGAAGCTGGACAATCTGGAAACATTGACTGCTGGTACCTGATCCCAAACTCACGGCCGTGCTGATAGGTGTATATTTAGGACCTGGTATTTATTCGTGCATAGACAATAGGGGAATAGATGAGCGCCTCCGAGCAGGGTGTCCTCCGTTCTACATTATATTAAATATACCAATGCTTTTATTAATTGCTTGTGGGTGACACCCAAATAATCAGAATGTTTTTTTTCTTGTATAGCGCTGACAGTAATTACACAGAATTTTTGCCGGCACGAGTCCCTGTCGCGCAGAGCTTACAATCGATGTTTTTGGTGCCTGAGGCACAGGGAGATAAGGTGATTAAGTCTCAAGGAGCCGACACCAGGATTTGAACCTGCGTGTCATCACCCCCCCGAGTCGTTCCTTCAGCCCCAAAGGCACGGGTGCATACCATGGCATGATGTCGTCATAGATCTTCATGGGGTGCCCCCCACCCCCAATGAGTGTCTCCCCATCCACTTTCAAAGGATCCCCCCGCTCTTCAACATCCAGTTTCAGCTAAGACGCCCAAGCTTTTTGGAAGCACATTATTTAGAAGGTGTGCACCATGGTCCCACAAGTGGGTGTGTGACACAGGAGCAGGGCACAAGTGGGTGTGTGACACAGGAGCAGGGCACAACTGTGTGACACAAGGAGGTTGTTATCTGTGTGTCTGGTTTCCATGCAAACAAGAACAGTTATAATAGGGATCCCAAAGTCACATTCCAGGGTGATCTCACAGCATTCAGGCTGAGTAACCCCTCTCCTGACTTCCCTCCCTCATCCCTGACTGCTTCCCGAGGTCTTATTTATAGAAGGTCCCTCTCCCCCTGGCTGGAGGAGACACACACACCCCAGCCCAGCACACGTCATGGGGCGTTGTTCCTGTTAAAAGGGAAAGTTTATAACTTCACACTTCCAGTTGCAGCTAACCTCAAATAACTCAGGCTGGGCACAGAAGGGGCACACTTACATTGGATCTGTATATCATTTGGTTACCTGCTTTGCACCCCAGTCTTTTTTTTTGGGGGGGGGGAGTGGAAATCAACTTGGAACATCAACTTGTGAAGATTACTGAGTGAGTCTCACTAATACATTCTCTAATATTTTGTATATTCCATGCTTCCCCAGCACCCCTATTATTCTGCAAATAGGGGGTTGTCATTTGTGCAGCATTTATACTATATCGATGTTAAATAGGTTTTGTGTTGGGTTTTTGTGCTATTGCTATGGAATATTTTCATTTGCATTTTCAAATAATATTGCAAGCAGAAGCTATTTTTCAGAATGACTGCTATTGATTTAAACAGATTTACATCTTAGCAGCATGCATTGGGATCAGAAGGATAATATGAACCGATTTCACCCTTCCTGTTATTACATGTACAGTAGGTTTATTATAATACAGTAGGTTGCAGTGTACAATATATACAATGTTTCTACTGGAAATGGGAGTGTAGGTAATTAGCCCAGGAAATTAACATGAAAATAACATGTTTTACTAATAGGGATTTATTGAAATCACTGTCATGCTTGTTGAGCTGCATACAAATGTTTATATATGTTGGGTGTGCCTTTGCATGGTGCAGAATTGCAGATAACAGTTTACTGTATCACACTGAAGCCTTGTGATTAAATATTGCCACTTATATTTACCCTCTGCATATAAGGTTGTATGACAAGGAGGATGTGGGGCACAACCCCTTATTATGTGGGTGCAGAATTTTTATCTTCTCATCTGTCCCTTCCCATGGAATTGAGCGCTGTAAATCACCCCTGAATTCTTTGTTGCAATAAATGTTCCATGTATTTGTCATCTTATTGCTGCAGGTTATAATGCTAAGGGTTGGGGACTAGCTAGAAGACAGGCTGTAGATGTGTGTACCAAGGGGGTTTCTAGCTGAGGTGCAGTTTTCATTGACATGTTGGGATACAGAATTAGGGTATAGGCAAAATTAGGCATGTACTCACTTTCCCATTGACTGCATTTGGGATGATGGGGTTTAAGATGGAGAACCCAGTAATATAACTTTATTTAACAGCCCAGAATTCTTGGCTCCTCTGGTTCTGGACCCTACAGCTATTGTGGGAATTAACGAATTTCTTTGGAAATGTTTTAAAAAATACCTAAGTATATTGAGAAGATATTGATTGCAAATGATATGCAAATTAAGTGTATAAAGGGCTTTCATGATAAATATTTTCCATTGAAACATTGTGGCTCTCAGTGTAAACATTGTTGATCTGTAAATGTACAGTATAGCTATTTACTGACTTTTTAGAAAGGTAAATAAACAAATGTTCATACTGGTCTGTAACTGTTATATACGCCTATAATATATATATTATCTTTAACTGTGCATGCAATGTCTTGTATATAATGTATACCCCTTTTCACTTAATGTATGTATCTGTCATCATAACTGTGCCCAGGACATACGTGAAAACGAGACGTAACTCTCAATGTATTACTTCCTGGTAACACACGTTATAAATAAATACTCTAAGTAGAAATATCTGCGTGAATTATAATTATAACGGAGCACTCCATAATCAATAACTAAATCATGAATGGCATTTGCTCTCGAACGATAATAATTATAATAAATACCAACCTGCAAATGATGGTTGAAAAGGAAACAGGACACCCATTTTTTTTCTTCTAGATTTATCAATCTCCTTTTCAACCACTATTTGCAGGAAGATTTTTATCACACGTACACAATCCTTAGCGAGCTCAGCATTGGGGGCTTCTTTTTATGGATTACAAAGGGGCGGAATGGTGCGCTGGGGGAATGCCGTCCTGATGTCCCGAAATCAGCCGTCTCAGCCCCAAACACCATTCACGAAACCCCACGACAAAACACATTTCAGGGCGGAAAGAAAAAAGCAGATGTATTGTATTGTATTGTATGTCTTTATTTATATAGCGCCATTAATGTACATAGCGCTTCACAGTAGTAATATGTGTGAACCGCGGTTGTTTGGCGACAGCGGGAGAAGGGGCTTGGGAATGCCGGGGGGGTCTAACAGCCAGTCACACATGTTCTGCACACCAAAAATGGTGGATGTAGAAATAATCCGAAATGCTGGTCCTCTGGCATTTTCCTATCCCCAAGCCCCCCCTACTGTCCGCTGGATAGTCCAACATCAGAGACACACCCTTGTCAGCATTTACCCCAGCAATGCTCCCAGCCCCGTCTCCATTCACCAGGCGGCTCTTCCAGGGAGCAGAGAGGGGAACGTGGACCTAAACCTCAACTTTTTGTCTCTTTTCTGTAGGAATTCCCAAGACTTGACCGAAAATGCTTCTCTTATTGCTGGGGATCATTATCCTTCACATTGCCGTGCTGGTCCTGCTCTTCGTGGCTACTATCGTTAGTGTAAGTACAACATATAAATATGTATATACGGTATATATAATAATGTACTCTGTGTTCTATCGTCTAGTTCCACGGGGCAGGCCCCCTGGCTGCGAAGCAGTTAATATACATTGTATTGTATGTCTTTATTTATATAACGCCGTAAATGTACATAGCGCTTCACAGTAGTTTTATATATATATAAATATATATATATATATATATATATAATTGCATTTGTATTCATTTTATTTATAACATATTTAGATGTGCTGACTAATCTTATTATTAACTAAGTTAGTGCCAGTGTTTTCTTTGCA
This sequence comes from Ascaphus truei, assembly GCF_040206685.1. Taxonomy (NCBI): domain Eukaryota; kingdom Metazoa; phylum Chordata; class Amphibia; order Anura; family Ascaphidae; genus Ascaphus; species Ascaphus truei. The sequence continues at coordinate 4,058,911 of NC_134504.1, read as the reverse complement.
GTGTTGATAGCACAGGGTAACAAGTTGTTTTGTTTTGGGGGGAGATTATAGCATTTCTATATGTTCTTATGATTGCAACATGTTCTGCCTTGAAGGTGGACAGCGGTTATCTGCAGCACAAGTAGCATTAATAGATGTCAATTGCGTGTGATTTTTTTTTGTTGGCAAGAGCTAAAGGTCCGAGGATATTAGCGTGAAAAAAAGAAGGTGTTTTATCCAACAGGAGATAAATAATGAGTAATTATGTGTAGCACCAAAGCAAAGAAAATGGGGAATATTTCTCCCAATAAGCACAGTTTGGCGACCTATAAGCAAATGAATAGATGGAAATTTGCATGCACGTTTAATTAAATGTAATAACACGGAGGAAGCATAGCGCGATGTTGCAGAATAGCGTTCAACGTTTTACTTGCAAAAAATGTGTGTTTTCCGCCATCTGTCCAGTTGTTTTGCAACTTTGTGTGTGTCTGTAAATGCATTAACAGGCTCCTCTGTAACATGAAATACAATACTGCGTGTACAGCCTGCAGCTGCTCCCAATACAGTCTGCTCCTGTGTGCTGGGCCCCGCGAAAGGCTTCAATATTATCTGTTGTTGTAGATGAGAGAGCCACCCGAAGCAAAGCCATCTGGGAGATTTGAGGGGCGGGCGAGAGAGGTCTCGGGGTGTCGCTGGCAGAAGGGGGTTCATATCTCACTGACCAGCATTGGGATAGAGAGGCATTGTTATCAGAGAGAAAGTAAAGGCATTGAACTAGTATCAGGGAGTTAGCTTCCCTATATGAACGTGCAGCATATATAAAGCAGTGCTGAGTACCAGGCTGTGGTCCTCTGTGGGAATACGTGGGGGGTTATTTCTGTGGGATACACTGCGGGGAGGGGCTGCTTACCAGAGCAAACCTTGCACACCAAAAAAAACAACAACACCAGATTGATCTAAAAAGGATTGGTCTAAACGCCACTTTATTATGCGAAACGGTGCAGCAGTGAAAGGGTTAAAGGCGCCGCGTGATCGTTCAGTTGGTTGGTGTGGTGGTGGGGTTTCGATGTGCGGGTTGGGCTGAAGAAGCAGCGCAGCGAGTAAAGAAACAGACTTTGTCAGCAACGACTGAGTGTGAAGCAGGGGAACCGGGTTCAATCCCCGGTGTCGGCTCCCTGTGACCTCGGGCAAAGTCCCTTTGCCTCCCTGTGCCTCGGGCACCCTAAAAAATACACTGGATGGGTGACTACAAAAAAACGACACTGTCAGCAGCTGTACAAGAACGATACATTATCTTATTATTGCGTTGTGAGGAGGGATTGCGCTGAACCAGTACACGTATTGTTCTCCTGGCTGTGCGTTTGTCTGTAACGCGCCTCCAGGGCTTTTGTGCCTTGGCTATGCTCCTGCTCCACCCTATAACAGACAGACCACACGTGTCAGCGCGTACAATGCCACGGTGCCACGGGTGCGGACGTGTCAGCCCGGGAAGCAGTCGGAACAAACAGGTGCTATTATTTCATGGTGAAAGAGCGCAAGCGTGGGCATCCTTCTGTTCTAGAGTAGGGATCCCAAACAGAAAAACTCGATGGAATGCTCTTTTGCATGCCGTTACCCAGAACCCCTGGCTGCAGGGGAAGCACTGCATGCTAAGAGATAATGGGGAAGGGCAGGGTTGTGGGCCTGTGTGAGGGTGTCCACACGCGGGATCCTTATTTAACGGCATGCAGAATTAGACACCACTGCAGGTCACGTGGCCGTGCTGGAAATGGGTACAATGACTTACCGGTGAGTGAGACGAGACGGAACTAATACTCCAGACGTGTAATATGTTCATATTAATGCTGCGCATCCCAGCAGGGGATCCGTGAGGCGTCTCCGAGGGGTTCGGCAAAAACATATCTGTACCGGTGGGTCCCGGGCAGTATAGCGGGGCCCTGAGCCCGTGTGGGGTCTGCGCACTTAGTAAGAACCCCAAACTGCACCTTAACATGGGGGGGTATAGCAGGGGCTTCCAAAGTCGCTTCCCACAATGCTTTGCATCCATAGCAGCAAGGCATTGTGGGGCGTGACTTTGGAAGCTCCCGCAGTGAGTGACAGCGATACCCCCCATGCTGCCTGCACACACTGGAGGGGCAGTTTGGGGGGATTATTAAGCGTGTGCTCCCCCCACGAGCTCAGGACACTATACTGCCTGGGATCGGTCACACAGTGTTAGCGATAGGCTGAGGAGTCGGCGGTAAGATTTATTAATTAGGGGGGCGCGGGACAAATATTTCCTAGCAGGGGGAGCGCTGTGTGATAACGCGGGAAGTGCTGTATTAATGCACCACACACAATGATAAAGGATTCACAATGCAGCAATTACTTATTGTTTAGGGGGGGGGGGGGGCTGAGTATGTCTATAGATTCTAGAAAAATCATCAGGGTGACCTTTGCCTGCAGAGGCGTCACCAACTAAGGGGTTAATTCAACGCCCTTACTGATTTATACTTTCACCCCCACACCCAAGCCCTTCCCCCAAATAAAGTTCCTCTGTTGGTGCTGTTAGATAGGAGTGCAGGGCAGGACAGGGGTAGCAGTAGGTCCCACTGCAATTATTTTGCCCACCCCCCAAATACTATACTTTTGTTCTCTATAGACTGCTGAAAGCACACAGTCATACTCAGCGTGGCTTTATACTGCAGCATGAAGGGGTCTCACATTTGCAGTGCTGTATTAACCCTGTGGGCCCTGTGTTTTCTCCACCAGAGCTGGATGGTGGGTAACGGCTTCTCATCGGACCTGTGGCAGAACTGCTCCGGAACAGCGACCAATACCTTGCATTGCGTCACCTCCTCCAACAATGGTAAGCGACTCGCCACTCGGGCGCCAAGGGGAAGCGTACCGGGGAACAGGTATAGCGGTTAGGGGGTTGGTTTGGAATACACAATGTGGAGCGTTGAGTTCCTGCCTGGACCATTGACTCTGTGTGTAATCTCTGAGCCATAACTATCTGCAGCTTCATTAGCATCTGTTAATATATCTTAATCAGTTAATCTAACAGAACGCGAAATCACAGCGCCAGTTCAACCGGGGCAACCCGTGCAGGTCACTTCATCCCCCTGATATATATATATTGTGTATATATAGCAAATAATAGAGTGCAAGCTCTTCAGGGCAGGCACTCTGTGCACACTGTGAGTGCTAAGTAAGAAGATATATCATATATATATATAATGTTGAAAACCTACCCAAGTCTTAAATTGCAGCCAGTACAACCAGCCTCACACTGATGAGACCCAAAAGGTCGAAACAGCCGTCTGTGAGTGGGTGAACTGGCTTGCATATGATCCCAGGCTGTGTTTAAAACAGCGAGCATTTGCTTAAGGGTTCCATGTAAGAATGGACTTAAGGCAAAGGGTGGCACTGTGTGCTCATTTGCATGTCATTTCCCAGAATCCCTTGCCGCAGTGGGAGCACTGTATGCTGGGTGATAATGGTGAAAGGCGGGGTTGCAGACCTGTCTAAGACGTGAAAGAGCTCACAAGTGATATTTTTATTTGCTTTATATAATATATATATATATTTAGTAAAGTATATATGCACAGTAGTTGCATGCTCGTGGGGGCAGAAGGAGGAATATAGCCTTGCAGGGAAGGGTGATAACACTAAGTAGAACGATTGCAAGCTCTTTAGGGCAGGGAGCCATTGGTAGAACTATAGAAAGCTGTTGAGAACCATTGCCCTGTTGGCACTTAAGGGGTTAATTAGCAGCCGCCCTCCGCTCATAACCGTCTTTAACCAACACAGACCGGCCTCCGTGGGTGGGACTCCCGTGGGTGGGACTCCCGTGGGTGGGACTCCCGTGGGTGGGACTCCCGTGGGTGGGACTCCCGTGGGTGGGACTCTCGTGGGTGGGACTCCCGTGGGTGGGACTCTCGTGGGTGGGACTCCCGTGGGTGGGACTCTCGTGGGTGGGACTCTCGTGGGTGGGACTCTCGTGGGTGGGACTCCCGTGGGTGGGACTCCCGTGGGTGGGACTCCCGTGGGTGGGACTCCCGTGGGTGGGACTCTCGAGGGTGGGACTCTCGTGGGTGGGACTCCCGTGGGTGGGACTCCCGTGGGTGGGACTCTCGTGGGTGGGACTCCCGTGGGTGGGACTCCCGTGGGTGGGACTCCGTGCCCTTTTCGGATTTACCATCAGGCCGCTTGTAGCTAGGATAAAAATAGTGGCCAGGTTTCACTTGTCTCTCCCTAACACCAGGTTTCTGCCTGGCCGGAGACCCCCTCCCCCTCCCCTCTAAAACACATCTGTAATGGGTGGGAGTGGGTCGTTTGTACACCATTACGCCAAGGGTCTAGTGACCCCTTGTGGTGGTCTAGGACTCCTGCAGCAGGTCTGCCGAGTTTACGGGTTACAGTGGGTTCGATGCATTAATGCAGGGGGGGCTCAACTCCAGTCCTCGAGACCCCCCCCCCCAAACAGGTCAAGTCTTCAACTGAGCCACTGATTGAGCCACCTGTGCTGAAGCTGGAATATCTTTCAAACTTGACATGTTGGGGGGGGGGGGGGGTGGGAGGGAGGGGGTCTTGCGGGCCGGATTTGAGCCCCCCTGCAGTGATGTTATTGTGCCTTTGTTCACTTGTTGGGGACCCAGATTCACATAAGTGCCTTTACTCCAATGCATATGATTGGGAGCCAAGGCGTGGCTTAGCACTGTTTAGTGAATCTGGCCTTTGTGTCTTCGCACCTGCTGTATATAGGATTATATCACCTCTTTTTCCCAGCGTGTCCCTTTGTAATTTCACTATGATAAAGACTACACTAGTTATTATCTTTCATGTATATGGTGCCAACGTATTACGCAGCGCAGTACAAAGTGGGGGGGGGGGGGGGGGGTAAGGTCTGGTGTGGCTTTGTGGAAGCTTATCTTCTAATCACCAGGCCGGAGTTTCGGGTATTTCCGAAGTCAAAGCAAAGTTTAATACGTTGTCCTTAGTCATCCCATTCTCCAGTAAGGGAGATCAGGGACACAACTGCAAGTTTAACAGCAGTTACGGGATCCCAAGCATGTCCCGGGATACAAGTTAGTTCTTGTAGAGGGGGTCCCAAGCATGTCCCGGGATACAAGTTAGTTCTTGTAGAGGGGGTCCCAAGCATGTCCCGGGATACAAGTTAGTTCTTGTAGTGGGGTCCCATGCATGTCCAGGGATACAAGTTAGTTCTTGTAGAGGGGGTCCCATGCATGTCCCGGGATACAAGTTAGTTCTTGTAGAGGGGGTCCCAAGCATGTCCCGGGATACAAGTTATTTATTGTAGAGGGGGTCCCAAGCATGTCCCGGGATACAAGTTAGTTCTTGTAGAGGGGGTCCCAAGCATGTCCCGGGATACAAGTTAGTTCTTGTAGTGGGGTCCCATGCATGTCCCGGGATACAAGTTAGTTCTTGTAGAGGGGGTCCCATGCATGTCCCGGGATACAAGTTAGTTCTTGTAGAGGGGGTCCCATGCATGTCCCGGGATACAAGTTAGTTCTTGTAGAGGGGGTCCCAAGCATGTCCCGGGATACAAGTTATTTATTGTAGAGGGGGTCCCAAGCATGTCCCGGGATACAAGTTAGTTCTTGTAGAGGGGGTCCCAAGCATGTCCCGGGATACAAGTTAGTTCTTGTAGAGGGGGTCCCATGCATGTCCCGGGATACAAGTTAGTTCTTGTAGAGGGGTCCCATGCATGTCCCGGGATACAAGTTAGTTCTTGTAGAGGGGGTCCCATGCATGTCCCGGGATACAAGTTCGTTCTTGTAGAGGGGGTCCCAAGCATGTCCCGGGATACAAGTTATTTCTTGTAGAGGGGGTCCCATGCATGTCCCGGGATACAAGTAATTTCTTGTAGAGGGGGTCCCAAGCATGTCCTGGGATACAAGTAATTTCTTGTAGAGGGGGTCCCAAGCATGTCCCGGGATACAAGTTAGTTCTTGTAGAGGGGGTCCCAAGCATGTCCCGGGATACAAGTTAGTTCTTGTAGAGGGGGTCCCATTATAGTCTATGAGTACAAATGGTTTCTTGTATAGGGTGGGGACATGCTCTGTGTTGGTCGTTAAGGTTCCCAAATATATATTTGTATAGGGTCTGACTTTCCCATAATCTGTAGATGCAGCCCCTTAGTAAATCTCAGAATCACAAGGACCCGTTTCCGATGCTCAGCCATACTTATTCATACTTGAATATAAACAAAACCATGACATGCAAACCATTGCACTCCCACAGCTAAATGGGTAATAATATAAGTTATATCCTGAAATCCTTCCCGTGCTGTTTCCTATAGATACATAGGTGCCAGGACAATGTTTGCTTTGTTTATTTGTTTCTCCCCGTGTGCCTCAGAGAGCCTCTCTCAAAGACAAAAGCGTTCCACCCTACCCGAAGTATGAAACATGAGCCAATATGGCAGGGAGAAGGGGATGCTTTGGGGCATGTGGTTGCTAAGCTACTTTGTAGCAACTGGAGAAGGAAGACAGACAGGTTATAAAGTAACAGGATTACATTTTTCTGAAGATCATAAGCCTGTCAGGGATCAAAGGTTTAAAGATTGGGATGGACTGTCACCGGAATATTAATGGGTCCAGAAATCCTACAGGGAAATGGTCTCCGTCTTATTTTCCAGAGGGCCAGGTTTGGGAAGCATTAATACAGAGAAGGACCACAAGACTTGTGCAATATCATTTCAAATATCTACAAACAAGGACTTATTGCAGCTCAACAGAATAATAGGCAGGTGACCATCTTAGAATGTTACCATCGTACAAGAATGTATAACGACAGTACCATATACTTAATTACCTTAAGTAAGACACCGTATGTACAGCGGTAGCCAGAATTTCCTCCCCCGGAGCCGCAGAGTAACAAGTAAAACGGCACGGATCGTGGCTCCGGAGAAGGTTGATGAGTGGGGGGTCCATTCCCCGCTATCGGACCCGCTCAGCGGCATGGAAAGTCTCTTGGCTACATCGATCGCTGCTTGAACAACCGCAGTGAAATTAGCCGAAGCAGATGGTCCATGTGACGCTATAGGTGAAACGGTGGATGTTTAAGGGATTCGGCACTCTGTTAATAGAGTGAGGTTGCCTTTCAGTGACAGCGACTCCAAATATTGGTTGTGACGTCTGCTAATGATCCAACATGAGACCCAACGTTGCAGTTTGTACATCACCTGAACTTCACATAGTCCTGAAACACATGGCATTGTCATGTTGCAGTGTGTACATCACCTGAACTTCACATAGCCCTGAAACACCTGGCATTGTCATGTTGCAGTTTGTACATCACCTGAACTTCATATAGTCCTGAAACACATGGCATTGTCATGTTGATGCCTCTAAACACATCATCTTCCAGACTCGGTATCAATCCAATGATAGTGAGGTTTGCCAGTCACATGTTGCCATAAAGCAGAAGTGCTGTGCTGAATCACCTTAGTTCCAAGATGGCAACTCGGAGAAATGTGTGGTGTTTACAACAAGGCTTTGATTACCCCGGTTTATGTTGAATTAAAAACCACAAAATGGTTAAAAGTCAGTTCTAACAATGAGCACTACTCAATAAAGCGCCGGTGTTAACCCCGCGCATCGCGTTAACGCTTCCTCCGTAATTTGCCGTCTCAATAGCATACCACAAATGCTGTAAGTTTGGCCACCAGAGCAAGGAACCTATAACAAAAGTACACAATCATAAAAATGTGATAAAGTATTGTACTAGTCTGGGCAGAAATAGCGATGTGTCGGCCGCAGAGATTGTCACGGCGCTGTGATACAGTGACTTGTTCCTGTGGCCGCAGAGATTGTCACGGCGCTGTGATACAGTGACTTGTTCCTGTGACCGCAGAGATTGTCACGGCGCTGTGATACAGTGACTTGTTCCTGTGACCGCAGAGATTGTCACGGCGCTGTGATACAGTGACTTGTTCCTGTGAGCGCAGAGATTGTCACGGCGCTGTGATACAGTGACTTGTTCCTGTGACCGCAGAGATTGTCACGGCGCTGTGATACAGTGACTTGTTCCTGTGACCGCAGAGATTGTCACGGCGCTGTGATACAGTGACTTGTTCCTGTGACCGCAGAGATTGTCACGGCGCTGTGACACAGTGACTTGTTCCTGTGACCGCAGAGATTGTCACGGCGCTGTGATACAGTGACTTGTTCCTGTGACCGCAGAGATTGTCACGGCGCTGTGATACAGTGACTTGTTCCTGTGACCGCAGAGATTGTCACGGCGCTGTGATAGTGAATTGTTTCTGTGACCGCAGAGATTGTCACGGCGCTGTGATACAGTGACTTATTCCTGTGACCGCAGAGATTGTCACGGCGCTGTTATAGTGAATTGTTTCTGTGACCGCAGAGATTGTCACAGCGCTGTGATACAGTGACTTGTTCCCGTGACCGCAGAGATTGTCACGGCGCTGTGATACAGTGACTTGTTCCTGTGACCGCAGAGATTGTCACGGCGCTGTGATACAGTGACTTGTTTCCTGTGACCGCAGAGATTGTCACGGCGCTGTGATACAGTGACTTGTTCCTGTGACCGCAGAGATTGTCACGGCGCTGTGATACAGTGACTTGTTCCTGTGACCGCAGAGATTGTCACGGCGCTGTGATACAGTGACTTGTTCCTGTGGCCGCAGAGATTGTCACGGCGCTGTGATACAGTGACTTGTTCCTGTGACCGCAGAGATTGTCACGGCGCTGTGATACAGTGACTTGTTCCTGTGACCGCAGAGATTGTCATGGTGCTGTGACACAGTGACTTGTTCCTGTGAGCGCAGAGATTGTCACGGCGCTGTGATACAGTGACTTGTTCCTGTGACCGCAGAGATTGTCACGGCGCTGTGATACAGTGACTTGTTCCTGTGACCGCAGAGATTGTCCCTGCGCTGTGATACAGTGACTTGTTCCTGTGACCGCAGAGATTGTCACAGCGCTGTGATACAGTGACTTGTTCCTGTGACCGCAGAGATTGTCACGGCGCTGTGATACAGTGACTTGTTCCTGTGACTGCAGAGATTGTCACGGCGCTGTGATACAGTGACTTGTTCCCGTGACCGCAGAGATTGTCACGGCGCTGTGATACAGTGACTTGTTCCTGTGACCGCAGAGATTGTCACGGCGCTGTGATACAGTGACTTGTTCCTGTGACCGCAGAGATTGTCACAGCGCTGTGATACAGTGACTTGTTCCTGTGACCGCAGAGATTGTCACGGCGCTGTGATACAGTGACTTGTTCCTGTGACCGCAGAGATTGTCACGGCGCTGTGATACAGTGACTTGTTCCCGTGACCGCAGAGATTGTCACGGCGCTGTGATACAGTGACTTGTTCCTGTGACCGCAGAGATTGTCACGGCGCTGTGACACAGTGACTTGTTCCTGTGACCGCAGAGATTGTCACAGCGCTGTGATACAGTGACTTGTTCCTGTGACTGCAGAGATTGTCACGGCGCTGTGATACAGTGACTTGTTCCCGTGACCGCAGAGATTGTCACGGCGCTGTGATACAGTGACTTGTTCCTGTGACCGCAGAGATTGTCACAGCGCTGTGATACAGTGACTTGTTCCTGTGACCGCAGAGATTGTCACAGCGCTGTGATACAGTGACTTGTTCCTGTGACCGCAGAGATTGTCACGGCGCTGTGATACAGTGACTTGTTCCTGTGACCGCAGAGATTGTCACGGCGCTGTGATACAGTGACTTGTTCCCGTGACCGCAGAGATTGTCACGGCGCTGTGATACAGTGACTTGTTCCTGTGACCGCAGAGATTGTCACGGCGCTGTGACACAGTGACTTGTTCCTGTGACCGCAGAGATTGTCACAGCGCTGTGATACAGTGACTTGTTCCTGTGACCGCAGAGATTGTCACGGCGCTGTGATACAGTGACTTGTTCCTGTGACCGCAGAGATTGTCACGGCGCTGTGACACAGTGACTTGTTCCTGTGACCGCAGAGATTGTCACGGCGCTGTGATACAGTGACTTGTTCCTGTGACCGCAGAGATTGTCACAGCGCTGTGATACAGTGACTTGTTCCTGTGACCGCAGAGATTGTCACGGCGCTGTGATACAGTGACTTGTTCCCGTGACCGCAGAGATTGTCACGGCGCTGTGATACAGTGACTTGTTCCTGTGACCGGAGAGATTGTCACAGCGCTGTGATACAGTGACTTGTTCCTGTGACTGCAGAGATTGTCACGGCGCTGTGATACAGTGACTTGTTCCTGTGACCGCAGAGATTGTCACGGCGCTGTGATACAGTGACTTGTTCCTGTGACCGCAGAGATTGTCACGGCGCTGTGATACAGTGACTTGTTCCTGTGACCGCAGAGATTGTCACGGCGCTGTGATACAGTGACTTGTTCCTGTGAGCGCAGAGATTGTCACGGCGCTGTGATACAGTGACTTGTTCCTGTGACCGCAGAGATTGTCACGGCGCTGTGATAGTGAATTGTTTCTGTGACTGCAGAGATTGTCACGGCGCTGTGATACAGTGACTTGTTCCTGTGACCGCAGAGATTGTCCCTGCGCTGTGATACAGTGACTTGTTCCTGTGACCGCAGAGATTGTCACGGCGCTGTGATACAGTGACTTGTTCCTGTGACCGCAGAGATTGTCACGGCGCTGTGATACAGTGACTTGTTCCTGTGACCGCAGAGATTGTCACGGCGCTGTGATACAGTGACTTGTTCCTGTGACCGCAGAGATTGTCCCGGCGCTGTGATACAGTGACTTGTTCCTGTGACCGCAGAGATTGTCACGGCGCTGTGATACAGTGACTTGTTCCTGTGACTGGAGAGAAATCTATTCTTCCCATTGGCCGTTCTCCTGGTGCCAACATCATTGTAAAACTGTGAGCTGTTCCAGTAATTATCCTCGTAGCGAGATGGTTATTCACTAAATAATTCAAGAGCGGGGGTTTCTTTTTAATCTATCCAGCTCATGCGCACTTTTTCCCATTAAAGTCTTGTCGTTTCTTTAATGCAGCTTAAGGGAACTTTGTTTCTATTTAATAGCAGTTTTGTGGTTTTAATGCAGCAGAACATCCTAGGATAAGCAGAATAGTGATAATGGGTTAAATGTAGACGAGGTGAGTTAATATTCTAAGATTTGCAGGAGTTATTTGATGCTAAGAAGGAGGAGGGAAGATGGTACCCATTATAATATGTGTTTTGCTTAAACTGTTCTCTATAAGGCCTTCTACTGATAAGGCACAAACTACAAAAGAGGTGAAATATAGTTACACGGATGCTCAGGGACACGAGATAAAAATATACACCTTTCAGCATCAGTACACTAAGGGAAGTGTTCGCTGTGATATTGGTAACACACGGAGAGTGGCAACTCCCATCCTGTGAGCGGGAATTAATGCTCAGCTATGGCAAACTTTTTCCAATGACCTAACACAGGGGGGTGGGGGTGGGGGGGGGAGGCTCGACTCCAGTACTCAAGCCCCCACCCAACAGGTTGTCAAGATATCCCAGCTTCAGCACAGGTGGCTCAGCCAGTCCCTGCTTCTGTCTTCGACTGAGCCACCTGTGCTGAAGCAGGGATATCCTGGATACCTGACCAGTTTGGGGTTGGAGTTGAGCCCCCCTGACCATTACTTCTATTAAACCGCGGTGACCGCGGCATTTACATGAATTGGGTCGTAAGGCGCTCTATGGTTTAGGCAATATGGGTCACGGGCGGGGGGGGGGGGAGGAGGGGGCTAATTCTATATCTGCCAAAATGTCCACTTTGGCCAAAACAATGTCCTAAACGCCAGCAGATCTACAATACTGGCCCAGCGTGTTTTGCTGCTTGATAGCACTTTTGAGGTTGGGTGTCCCTGAGTTAGTGTGTTGTTGCCCGTACTGCATGACATGATGTAACGCTGGTACCACCCCGTGAGTTAAAGTCGTTGGCAAAGTGCTTTCCGTTAATGGGTGTTATAAATAAGTCATGGTGTCTTCTCCCCGTGCTTCTCTTCAGAGTGGCTCCAGTCCGTGCAAGCCATGATGATCCTGTCCATTATCTTCAGCGTCCTCTCCCTGTTCCTGTTCTTCTGCCAGCTTTTCACGCTCACCAAGGGCGGACGATTCTACCTTACCGGAATCTTCCAGGTCCTTGCTGGTAAGTGTCGTCAATTCGCCTCGTCAACCTGAACCCATTGCGGGGGGGGGGGGGGGGGATCCCCGGACGTGGCTACCACGTGATGTGGGGGGGGGGGGGGGGGGGTCTGGCAGCCCAGGGAGCCCAATAACGTAGTAGCTACTGTCATAGGCTACTTGCTCGTAGGGAGATCGCGTTCTGCGACAGCGTCAGAGAAGCGGTCACGTGATCGTGAGTGTTAGAGGTGTTCTCTGGCACTCAAAGGGTTAAAAAGGGTTTTTTTTTTTAAGCCCCCATTTTTGAACTAGCGGTCCCCCTAAAAAAAATCTCTCTCCTCTCCCCCCGCCTCCCCCCCCCCCCCACCTCCCACCTGGTTTCCGAGATACTTGGCTGGTTAAAGTTTGAAGTTACCAGGTTTAAATCTCCCTCAGGGGAAAGAAAATGGCTGACACCTATCGGGGCCATTAGGAAGCTGCCACCTCATCGATATTTAAAGCCCCTTTAAAAACCACTCCTGTAAGAAACACACACAACAGATTAGATGGAGGGATTGCTCAGTGTCCCAATCGGGAGTCTGTGATATTTAGCTAAAAAAAGGGTACAGTGTTTCCACTTTCTCCCTTACAAACGTTCCCACAACCCACCCCTTCGCTTTTAAAGGGGGCCTGCATTCTGGCAGCCGAGGGGTTAAGTAAAGGACCAGCAGTTGGCATAAGCTCCGCTTTCCGGCTGCCTCTACCAACCACACATGCAATGAGGCACTTTGCAGGAGTTACCTTCAAACCATCATCCTATCAGGGGGGCAAAAGGCCAGCGTTCCCAGTTATCTCAGGGCAGGGAATTAACATCCATTCATCGCCTTTTCGGACGAGCGGGCGGCTTGATCTGGGGATTAGCCGTTTGCCCTGCGGTTACATCGCCCACCGCTGACTCATGCGGGGCTTTAAATCCCATTCATGTTTGTGCACATGGCGTGAGTCGCGCTGGGGTACAGTCTGTGCCGGCGGTTATACAGGAGAAGCCACGGAGGCAGCTCTCTGGTCATCCCTGTAACTTTCAAAAACTTGTGTCCTTGAAGTGACCCCCCCCCCCCCCCACTAATGCTGGTTACAGCACAGGGGGACATTGGCAATGTCTGACTTCCCATTGGGTCAGGGGTGGCCAGGTCCAGTCCTCGAAGGCCCCCAACTGTCCAGGTTCTAGGGATATCCCTGCGTCAGCACAGGTGGCTCAATCATTGACTGAGCTACTTGTGCTGAAGCAGGGCTATGCTGAACCTGACCTGTAGGAGGTCCTAGAGGTCTGGAGTTGGCCACCTCATTAGCAGACCAGCTACTAGCTTCTCCTTTAGTGAATATATGGAGTCCGCTACTAACTTATTATGCGAATAGTGTTAATTAGCCATTAAAATCACCGATGTCTCGTTAGAATAAGGGATGGCATTAATTGCTTACCCTACGGTCTTCTCATCATGAGAATATATTGGGGCTTATTCTGTAAGGTGTGATAGCGCGCTATCGCCTAAAAAAAGTCCCGTTTACGTTAATGGCGCACCTTACCGAATAAGAGCCATTGTGCAAGTTGGTTAAACTACTCACTTTATATTAAAAAAAAAACACTTTATTCATTTCGTGTCAAAAGGAATGTGAGTTGTTTGCTGCTGGGACGGTAGAAGTTTTCAGTGACTTGGTGTTCTCCTTGTTGGCTGGATTCACTCCTCTCTGCCAGGGAATACATGGGAGCTATCAAACACCCACAGTAGGAGTCCCTTCTCAGTCCCGGAGATCTGTAGGTTCCGTTGGCACGGGATCGCAGGTCTTGTTTTGTCTTCCTTCGTGTGCCTTTGACAGTCTTCCAGTGTTTTGGATGTCGATGCTATGCAAGTAGGAGGTTCGGGGCGATGCAGCAGAATGACATGCTCTGTAAATTGCCCACTCGTGCACTTTCTGGGAACAAAGCACATACAGTGCCCGAGTTCTCAAAGCCAGGAAATGTAGGTGTCCCACGGACTGCTTAGAACAGAGTTAGAAAGGACTTGCAGAAGCTTCGGAGCCATTGGCCGAACAATGCTGCCTTTGTGACATAAATACTTGGGCTGATAAGAAAGGCTTAACCCCAGCTCTGCCACAGGGGTCTGCCGTGTGTTTAAAATGCGGTCCTTCTGTATCTTTAATGGGAAATAAATAAGTTAATAGCATACCTGTGTTCTGTAGGTTCATAGGGTTGAGGAACCTAGAACTTATCCAGTAGAGGGTGTCTCTAGCATTGGTTTCCTAGACCATTTGCTGCCAGGCAGGTTGGGCTTAGGTTTGTCCCGCTGGCAATTGAAGGGCTTAAGTCTGAAGGTCAAAGTAAACGTGCACATAGGAGATGGGTTCTGTTTTTATTTCTAATTGGTTCCTCTAACCCTCTTTGCTTCTTTGCAATCCGTCTAAAATGTTACAAATGTCATAGGAATTTTGACATGTTCATGTAAATTGAACTCCACCCGCCAACTGTGGATGAATGGAACATTCCGAGTGGCTTTGACAGATGAGTGAGGAGACAGGTTCGTGGCATCCATGGCAACAGCCTTAGCCAATCAGAGTGTCCCCATGTCTGAAAGTTCCATGCATGGAACTCCTCTAGGGGCCCTTCTGTAGAGATGCTTGAAAGGAGTATTCTGATTGTTTCATGTCACCCAGCTAACACACATCCGTCTCCTCCCCAGGGCTGTGCGTGATGGCCGCTGCGTCCATCTACACGGTGCGGCACACGGAGTGGCAGATGCAAGTCATGTCTAGCTACGGTTTTGCCTACATCCTGGCGTGGGTGGCCTTCCCCCTTGCCGCCATCAGTGGCATCATCTACATCATCCTGAGGAAGCGCGAGTAAGCGCCGAAGCTTGCCGCAGACCGGAAGCGAGGGGAACCCAGAGAATCGAAAAGTCCAAGGGGAACCTAGAGATTTGAAACCAAACATTACAACAACCTCCCCCCACCAAAGAGAGAGAGTGGTGGGGGCAGGTTACTGTGTTATTGAAGATGTAAATAGTATCTATGGTTTAAAAACCTATTTATAACACTTTTTACATATATGTACATAGTATTGTTTGCTTATTTTGACTTTCTGTAAGCTAAAAAAACAAAAATACTTATGTCTGCGCCAAAATATCATTTTTTTTGGTGTGGACACAGCCATTCTAAAACATGTTGTGTGCCTTACGAAGATGCCCACAGTCTTAATCTGTCCGATTCCAAGCGGTAGCTTCCTTTTCAAAAGCAAAATGGCCGCCGCTAGGGCGAGAGAGGCGCGTTACAGCGCAGCGGCTGTTTTGACGCGAGGAGGAGTGCCCCTTTTAATCTTTTGACACCAAGGAGCTTTCCTGGTCCGTACACAGAGAGGCTCGGGCCTCGTTGGCTCCTTCCAAGGGTTTGTATCCGGAAACTGAGTCATGGCGCAGTCTGATTGGTCAAACGGCACAGTGCCGTATGATGCAACAGCCAATGGAGAGGGGGCTTTTTCAAAACGCCTGATGCCTTTTGCACTGACTAACTGCATCAAAGTACTGTTGAACAAATACACATAAAGTTTGGGGAATATTACAATTAAACCGCGGTAACGCGCTATGACACCTCTTACCATCGGAACACCCCCGCCCCCCCCCCCCCCAAAAAAACCTCACTGAAATATAAAACCTGTTAAAAAAAATTAAAAACAGTATATGTATATTTTTTATTTTTATTTTAACCAAAGCGCATGTATTATAGGTATATAAATATATATTAAAAAAAAAAAAATACAGTAGACAAAGTTGTTTACCAAATGTGTCACTTGTGGAGGAAAAAAATAAATAAAAATGAAATAATCAACTTTGTTTAATGGAACCAAAAACCCCCAAAACAATACAAAATATAGATGAGTTTGAAGCAGTTCCTCGATATATATGTAACTAAAACAGAAACAAAATGGTGCTATTATTAATTTTGGACCATTCCTCATTGTTTAATCTCTGTGTAACCCCAATAACACCTTTTGTTTTGAGAGAAAAAACGTGAAAATTCAGCATCGTTGGCTAAAATGGAGGTATACATATTTAACACGGGCCTGCTTATAATGTTACTGTCGTTGCCGATACTGTAAACGCAGTGGGCGTGGCTACATTGTGGTTGGCCGCTTTTGGGGTCACGTGACGCCAGCCCGCTTGACGCTGCCTGGGCATATCTCCATAGCAACCTAGTTGCATGGGAATCGGGATACGGGGGAGGATATTAATGGGGGGGAAATGGCATTGTTGGGTTAATTTTTGGTGCGTCCATCTATTCCTTCCCCCCCACCCCCCTCCCCAAATTGGAGGGCATTACGTGATGCAAGGGCTTGGCTAACGGGCATATGTAGTCGGGCAGGGTTATCCACAAGCCTTGTGGGTGTTTAATATGGTCGCTGTGTAGGGGTTAAGGGGGCAGGTTTCTGGAAGTGCTGTCTTCTACCTATCTACTGTATAAAACACACAGGTGAAGCATTAACTCCTCGAGTGCTGGGGTACGCAGAGAGACGTACCTGGATTTGCAAGCAAGGTCTACAGACGTGTATATATACACTATAAAGGCTATTTCTAAGGGATTCCCCTATAATCTTTATGGACAAGGAGCCCCCCCCCCCCATTGCATTGGCTCTGCATGCCCCCCCTGCAGTGGAGGGGTTAGGGAGCGAAGAGATGAGCTGGTAGGAGCTCTGAGCGACAGGAAAGATACAGAACTAAGGTCCAGTAAATTAGGGGTTCTCAACACCCTCCCCCCAACAGGTCAGGTTTCCAGGATATCCCTGCTTCAGCACAGGTGGCTCAATCAGTGGCTCAGTCAAAGACTGAGCCACTGATTGAGCCACCTGTGCTGAAGCAGGGATATCCTGAAAACCTGACCTGTTGGTGGGGGGGGGTCTTGAGGACTGGAGTTGCTGTAGGGGAACATGGTTATAACCCTGCAGACTGTTTTATTATAAGGCTTAGCTGCTTAATTATAGGGATCAAAGGGGATCTATGATACTCCGTCAGAAAGCAGGTAATTACATGTTGCCGCGAGTGCCTGCGCCCACTGTAACTCCCGGGGTGCCTCCTGAGAATCCAGGTCTCAGTCGGCGTTAGATCAAAGTGTTCTCCGGTCGTTTTAACCTGTTGTCGGCTGGGACCTTCTTTCTTTTTTTTTGGCGTCGGCAAATGGATAAACGTAACCCTCGACCTTACGCTGCCGGAGTTCGTGGTATCCCACTGTGTCCACAAAGGCGTTACCCCGGTGTCTGAAGGGTTTGGACTTAGAGCCTAAGACGTCTGCTCTCACCCGCCCCCCAATATTCGTAAAGCCCCTTCTCAGCGTATCTACCTGCCGGGCCTGGCGATTAAATGTATGGGCCCCTGACCCCTTCCCCCCGATTTACCAAGTGCCTCTCCGATGCTAAGCCCCGGTCCCTTTACCCCTTTCCTCTGTTTTGTACCAAATATGTGTGTGCTAAGCAAAAAAAAAATAAAACTCAAGAGTAACTCAACGGCCTCTCTGTGTCTTCCTGACTGCGGCGCAGCTCGCAGAAATGGGACGCGCGTTTCCAACGATGGGTTTGGGAACCGTTATTTGAAGCCCCGACTGCCTGCGAGCAGCAGACCGGCGCTCCTCTGAAGGGGTTAGCGGGGTCGTTATAGGTCTAATGAACCTTTTCGCGGCCTGAAGGGGGCCTGCCACTCACGGGGTTAAAATGCAAGGGTGGCAGCACTGTGAAAATCTTACCCTACATGCCATGGAAGTCTGCCCTCTGCTGGAGAATGACGGGACGATAGCTAGCATTGATGGACGCGAGATGAATGATACCAAGGTGTACAGAGCAGAGATGCAGGGAGGGCCCCTTTATTCAATGGGTGCCCACCCAGAACTGCCGGGGGGCAAGGGAGGGAACAGCTAGGACTGCTGTCCCAGGCCCAGTGATTCAAGGGGACCCTGCCATTGACCCTAACATGTGAACCTGCTACTTAAAAAGTGGGGTGGGGTGAGTTTAAACCCTGGGAGGGGCGGGGGGGCAGCAACCTCCAAACAACTGATATCTGTTGAAAATTTTAATTGATGAACACACAATCCCAGCAATCTCTAACCCCAGAACCCACCACATCATATATATATTTGTGTCAAAAGGAGTGCTGCTGAGCGTGGCCAAATGTATACAACAAAAGGCAAAAATACTCAATGCTACATCCAAAGTGACAAAGAACATAGTTAAATACTTCAAAAATTAGAATTTTCACAGGTAGTGTTAGGACCTGCACACTCGTCGTGCCGTGACGTGGCTGCATACTGGTCATGCCGTGACGTGGCTGCATACTGGTCATGCCGTGACGTGGCTGCATACTGGTAATGCCGTGACGTGGCTGCATACTGGTCATGCCGTGACGTGGCTGCATACTGGTCATGCCGTGACGTGGCTGCATACTGGTCATGCCGTGACGTGGCTGCATACTGGTCATGCCGTGACGTGGCTGCATACTGGTCATGCCGTGACGTGGCTGCATACTGGTAATGCCGTGACGTGGCTGCATACTGGTAATGCCGTGACGTGGCTGCATACTGGTCATGCCGGGACGTGGCTGCTTACTGGTAATGCCGTGACGTGGCTGCATACTGGTCATACCGTGACGTGGCTGCATACTGGTCATGCCGTGACGTGGCTGCATACTGGTCATACCGTGACGTGGCTGCATACTGGTCATGCCGTGACGTGGCTGCATACTGGTAATGCCGTGACGTGGCTGCATACTGGTCATGCCGGGACGTGGCTGCTTACTGGTAATGCCGTGACGTGGCTGCATACTGGTCGTGCCGTGACGTGGCTGCATACTGGTCATGCCGTGACGTGGCTGCATACTGGTCATGCCGTGACGTGGCTGCATACTGGTCATGCCGTGACGTGGCTGCATACTGGTCATGCCGTGACGTGGCTGCATACTGGTCATGCCGTGACGTGGCTGCATACTGGTCATGCCGTGACGTGGCTGCATACTGGTCATGCCGTGACGTGGCTGCATACTGGTCATGCCGTGACGTGGCTGCATACTGGTAATGCCGTGACGTGGCTGCATACTGGTCATGCCGTGACGTGGCTGCATACTGGTAATGCCGTGACGTGGCTGCATACTGGTCATGCCGTGACGTGGCTGCATACTGGTCATGCCGTGACGTGGCTGCACACTGGTCATGCCGTGACGTGGCTGCATACGGGTCATGCCGTGATGTGGCTGCATACTGGTCATGCCGTGACGTGGCTGCATACTGGTCATGCCGTGACGTGGCTGCACACTGGTCATGCCGTGACGTGGCTGCACACTGGTCATGCCGTGACGTGGCTGCATACTGGTCATGCCGTGACGTGGCTGCACACTGGTCATGCCGTGACGTGGCTGCATACGGGTCATGCCGTGATGTGGCTGCACACTGGTCATGCCGTGACGTGGCTGCATACGGGTCATGCCGTGATGTGGCTGCATACTGGTCATGCCGTGACGTGGCTGCACACTGGTCATGCCGTGACGTGGCTGCATACTGGCCGTGACGTGGCTGCATACTGGTCGTGCCGTGACGTGGTTGCATACTGGTCATGCCGTGACGTGGCTGCATACTGGTCATGCCGTGACGTGGCTGCTTACTGGTCATGACGTGGCTGCAGGCTTATGATGCTTTTGCCAAAGGGTTTAACTAAAGGACCCTTACTCGTGAGAATACGAACATTGAAGTCGTTAACTATGTATATATATATATATATATTTTTTTTTTAAAACAACGCGACAATACTGGCCTCATTGACAAGAAGAAGCTAGGCAGGTAAAAAAGCAGTGGTACTAAGCTCCTGATACAGACCCGGCGCAAAGAGACTGTGTATAAAGCTGGCTTCCTCGCCCTCAGCCAACCAGCACGGAGCATTCTTGACTAGAACTCGTGATGCCCTCCTTAATGGACGAAACAGAAAGTGAATCCCCGCGCCTCTCCCATTGGGCTAACCATAAATGGGGAAATAAATATACACAGTGAGACCTCCGGCTGGAAGACAAAGGAGACTTTTGGTTACATCCTTTGATCAAATAATGACAGGCCTGCTAACCAACGTCAAGGTAAGTCTCAGTAGCAGGTCCCTATGCTAAATGCATACAAATGTTCTGTGACATATACCCTGAAGGGGTTAATAAACTAAGCATAAGCTTATGTCACTTAGTGCAGTTAAAAACTGGTATATACCAGATAAGATTTTTTCTATTGGGCCGAATTAAATCCCTAGCAGCACACTTCCAGTGGGCACCACCATTGGGGTGGGATTCATGCATTTAGCCAATCCACCTGTAACTGCTTATTGAGCAGCTTGTGGGAGCTTAGTCCCTCCTTTTCAGGGTGTATTATCTCCCAGTAAGGTCCCTGTAATTCACTTTTCACTTTACTTGCATACATGTAAGTATCCTCCAGTTTCTAACTGCACTGAGTTACATAAACTTATCTATCTCTACTTATCGATCTATCCACATCTGTCTATCCATCTATATCTATCCCTATTTATCCATCTATCTATCCATCTGTGCGATCAATCTATCTATCGATCTATCCACACATCTATATATCCATATCTATCCCTATTTATCCATCTATCTATCCATCTGTGCGATCAATCTATCTATCGATCTATCCACATATCTATATATCCATCCATCTCTATCCCTATTTATCCATCCATCTATCCGCTGTATCTATCTCTCCGTGAGAAATAAAGAGATTGAAGACTTCCAACGCCTCTGTATTGTGCTACTTACCCCCCTGTGTCTTTATGAAGAGAGCTCAGTTGGCCATTGCTCACATCTCCCAGGTATTGATCAGCCTTGTAGCTTTTGCAGATGGGGTCTTAATTTAGTTGAAAAGAAAGAGATCTGTGACCAATGTGACTTTGATGAGACCAATGAGACCACTTCTCCTCCAGGTGCGGTTATTGGGAAACCCTTGTATTCCCGAGCGGAGGAAATAAAACAACAAATGACATAAGTGATGCATGATTCCCCCCCCCACCCCCCACCCCCCCCCCCATCCCCCCATCCAATAGGGACACATACCTGTGCCTGGGGGGGAAACAGATTGTACGGGCCCAATACAGGGCTATAATGGGGACACACACACACATACACTGATACACACACACACACACGCTAATACGCACACACACACACACACACACACACACTGATACACACAAAGCAGACTGACCAAGATACACACACATATACACAGACTGACTAAGATACACACACTCATACACACAGAGTAGAATGACTCAGGTACACACACACATACACTGATACACACACTGATACACACAGAGCAGGCTGGCTCAGATACACACATACACGATACACATAGAGCAGACTCATACACACACACACACACACACTGATACACACAGAGCAGGCTGGCTCGGATACACACATACACACACATGGAGCAGACTGACTCAGATACACACACACACTGATACACACAAAGCAGAATGACCGAGATACACACACATATATACACAGGCTGACTCAGATACATACACTGATACACACAGAGCAGGCTGAGTCGGATACACACACACATACACTGATACGCACAGTACAGGCTGACTCAGATACACACACACACACACACACACACACACACACACACACACACACACACACACACACACAGAGAACAGACTAACACACATACACACTCACACACACAGAACAGACTAACACACATACACACACACACAGAACAGACTAACACACATACACACACACACACACACACAGAGAACAGACTGACACACACACACACACACACACAGAACAGACTGACACACACACACACACACACACACACACACACAGAACAGACTGACACACACACACACACACACACACATACACAGAACAGACTGACACACAGAACAGACTGACACACACACACACACACATAGAACAGACTGACACACAAACACACACACACACACACACACACACACACACACACACACACACACACACAGAACAGACTGACACACAGAACAGACTGACACACACACACACACATAGAACAGACTGACACACACACACACACATAGAACAGACTAACACACATACACACTCACACACACAGAACAGACTAACACACATACACACATACACACACACACACAGAACAGACTAACACACATACACACACACACACACACACACACACACACACACACAGAGAACAGACTGACACACACACACACACAGAACAGACTGACACACACACACACACACACACACACACACAACAGACTGACACACACACACACACACACACACACACACAGAACAGACTGACACACACACACACACACAGAACAGACTGACACACAGAACAGACTGACACACAGAACAGACTGACACACACACACACATAGAACAGACTGACACACACACACACATAGAACAGACTGACACACACACACACATAGAACAGACTGACACACACACACACACACACACACACACACACACACACACACACACACACACACACAGAACAGACTGACACACAGAACAGACTGACACACACACACACACATAGAACAGACTGACACACACACACACACATAGAACAGACTGACACACACACACACACATAGAACAGACTGACACACACACACACACACACACACACACACACATACATAGAACAGACTGACACACACACACACACACACACACACACACACACACACACACACATATTGTTGTCTGAGATGGTTGATAGATCTATGCAGGGTACACACAGTACTGCTGCCCCGGGCCCGGGGGTTTAGGTGCCCGCTGCCTGCTTGCCAATCTCTGCAGGGGTCCCCGTGAGATGCAGCAGCACAGAGAGGCGGAAATCCCTCCCTACACACAGTCTCTCTGGGAGGCGGGGCCTCGGCCAGCTTCATATCATGGGCGTGTCTCAGTCAGTGGGCGGGGCCTCAGTCGGCTTCATATAGTGGGCGTGTCTCGGTCAGTGGGTGGGGCTGAAGCTGCAGCATGAGACAGGCTGGGGGTGGTGCCTCGGTCAGTGGGCGGGGCTGAAGCTGCAGCATGAGACAGGCTGGAGGTGGGGCCTCGGTCAGTGGGTGGGGCTGAAGCTGCAGCATGAGACAGGCTGGGGGCGGGGCCTCGGTCAGAGGGCGGGGCCTCGGTCAGTGGGTGGGGCTAAAGCTGCAGCATGAGACAGGCTGGGGGTGGGGCCTCGGTCAGTGGGCGGGGCTGAAGCTGCAGCATGAGACAGGCTGGAGGTGGGGCCTCGGTCAGTGGGTGGGGCTGAAGCTGCAGCATGAGACAGGCTGGGGGCGGAGCCTCGGTCAGTGGGTGGGGCCTCGGTCAGTGGGCGGGGCTGAAGCTGCAGCATGAGACAGCCTGGGGGCGGGGCCTCGGTCAGTGGGTGGGGCCTCGGTCAGTGGGCGGGGCTGAAGCTGCAGCATGAGACAGGCTGGGAAAGGTGAGAGGGAAGGGTTAAATCACGGGGAGAAACATAGAAAGAAAGAGGAGAAATATATAAGAGGGAAAAGAAAGACACGAGGAGGGAGAGAAGAGAGAGGGGGGTGGTCAGGAGAGAGAACATGTTGGGGGGGGAAGAGAGTGAAAGACATCCTGGGGTAGCAGGGTCGGGGGGAGCACTGGGACAGCTGTCCCAGGCGCGAGGAGGGAGGAGGGAGTTGGTGCCTTCTGTCCAAATTATTGGGCGGTTTGTTGGTGAATTGCACAAGGAAACCTCATCCCCGTATTCCAACACTTCCAACTCTACCGGCGGCCTTATCCCCGTATTCCAACACTTCCAACTCTACCGGCGGCCTTATCCCCGTATTCCAACACTTCCAACTCTACCGGCGGCCTTATCCCCGTATTCCAACACTTCCAACTCTACCGGCGGCCTTATCCCCGTATTCCAACACTTCCAACTCTACCGGCGGCCTTATCCCCGTATTCCAACACTTCCAACTCTACCGGCGGCCTTATCCCCGTATTCCAACACTTCCAACTCTACCGGCGGCCTTATCCCCGTATTCCAACACTTCCAACTCTACCGGCGGCCTTATCCCCGTATTCCAACACTTCCAACTCTACCGGCGGCCTTATCCTCGTATTCCAACACTTCCAACTCTACCGGCGGCCTTATCCCCGTATTCCAACACTTCCAACTCTACCGGCGGCCTTATCCTCGTATTCCAACACTTCCAACTCTACCGGCGGCCTTATCCCTGTATTCCAACACTTCCAACTCTACCGGTGGCCTTATCCTCGTATTCCAACACTTCCAACTCTACCGGCGGCCTTATCCCCGTATTCCAACACTTCCAACTCTACCGGCGGCCTTATCCCCGTATTCCAACACTTCCAACTCTACCGGCGGCCTTATCCCCGTATTCCAACACTTCCAACTCTACCGGCGGCCTTATCCCCGTATTCCAACACTTCCAACTCTACCGGCGGCCTTATCCCCGTATTCCAACACTTCCAACTCTACCGGCGGCCTTATCCTCGTATTCCAACACTTCCAACTCTACCGGCGGCCTTATCCCCGTATTCCAACACTTCCAA